>NC_089873.1:150032500-150130000 GCF_040182565.1 Anser cygnoides | reverse complement strand
ACACTACTTTGAATCCAGCCTAAAGTCCCAAAATGTAATGACAATGATGGTGAGTACATAAAAACATGAACTTTGCTTCCAGTCTCTTCCATAAGGAAATCAAAAAACAAAACACAAAACACACACACACACAAAATAATAATAATAATAATAGTAGTAAAAAAAAAAGGCCAGGAATGTAAACCAGGTAGCAAATGCCTCCTAAAACTCATGCGTGCAGTGCCTGAGATCTTTTGTAGTAATACATGATAGCACTGGTGTACAACTTAATCTTTATTCCACATGCTTTAAAGCATGTATTTTCACTCATATAATTATTACTGTTTGAGATTTATCTGCACTAGCTATACAAAATACCAAAACTATGTTATAACTTCAACTTGGTTCAATTGTCTTGCTCTTTAAGGGTGAATCAAATGAGCTAGAGATTCCTAAAGTACCACAGCTCTGGCTAAGAAAACCCTATCTGTTCCCCCTGTAATTCCAGAGAACCTGAACTAATTCCACACCACAGGGGACTGCTGACTGAAAGGTGATGTTTAATACAAGTTTTAGTCACAAAGAAAGAGAGCTAAATGACTCAGTTTGTCTTCTGAGTCTCCCAACTTCTAAAACTAGACCTACTGCATTCTACCAGCAAAAACAGAATGGAATTGCTTAAAGAGGACAGTCCCTTAGTCTTGTCATCTCTACAGAAAGCAAGTTGTGAAGCTTCAGATCCATTCAGAATTTCAGAAAGATATATGTAGTGCCAAAAACAGAAGCTATAGGGACCCCTGAACCTGGTTCAAGGCCACTGAAAGTCACAGAGCCCAGGGAAGCCCAACCAGTGACAAATCATAGAACCATTTATGTTGGAATAGACCTCGAAGATCATCTGGTTCAACCTTTAACCTAGCACTGCCAAGCCCACCATTAAAGCATGTCACTAAGCTCTACATCTACACGTTTTTTGAAGACCTCCAGGGATGGTGATTCAACTGTTTCCCTGGGCAGCCTTTTCCAATACTTCGCAACCCTTTCAGTGAAGAAATTTTTTCTAACATCCAACCTAAACCTCCCCTGGCACAACTTAAGGCCATTTCCTCTCATCTTATCACTTGGTGCCTGGGACAAGAGACCAATCCCCACCTTGCTATAGCCTCCTTTGAGGTAACTGTAGGGCATGATAAGGTCTCCCCTGAGCCTCCTTCTCTCCAAGCTACACAACCTCAGTTCCCTCAGCCACTCCTCATAAGCCTTGTTCTCTAGACCCTTCACCGGCTTTGTTGCCCTTCTCTGGACATGCTTCAACACCTTGATGTCTTTCTTGTAGTGAGGGGCCCAAAACTGAACACAGTACTTGAGGTGGGGCCTCACCAAAGCCAATTACAGGGGGATTTTACTCTAGAGAGAAGAGAATTACTCTTCCCTAGTCCTGCTGGCCACACTATTCCTGATACAAGCCAGGATGCTGTTGGCCTTCTTGGCCACCTGAGCACACTGCTGGCTCATATCGAGATGGCTACTGATTGATATCCCCAGGTCCCTTTCTGATCAGCAGCTTTCCAGCCCCTTTCCCATAGCCTATTGCATTGCATGGGGTTGTTGTGCCCCAAGTGCAGGACTCAGCTCCTAACCTTGTTGAACTTCATACATTGGCCTCAGTCCATCCAGATCCCTCTGCAAAGCCCTCCTACCCTCGAGCAGATCAACACTCATGCCTAACTTGGTGTCATCTGCAAACTTACTGAGGGTGCACTTGATCCCCTTGCCAGATTATTGACAAAGATATTGGAGAGAACTGTCCCCAGTACTGAGCCATGGGGGACACCTCTAGTGACCGTCCTCCAGCTGGATTTAACTCCATTCACCACGACTCTTTGGGCCAGGCTACCCAGCTAAATTTTAACCTAATGAAGCATACACTTGCCAAGCATTGAGCAGCCAGCTTCTTCAGGAGAATGCCATGGGAAACAGTGTCAAAAGCCTTACTGAAGTCTAGGTAGACCATATCCACAGCTTTTCTCTCATCCACTGTGTGTATCACCTTGTCATAGGAGATTGGATTTGTCAAGCAGGACCTGCTTTTGATAAACCCATGCTGACTGGGTCTGATCACCTTATTGCCCTGTAATTGTTGCATGCAGGCACTCAGGATAATATGCTCCATGAGCTTTCCCGGCACCAAAGTCAGACTGATGGACTTGTAGTTTCTCAGATCCTGCTTCTGGCCCTTCATTTGCTAGCCACCATTCAATTGGGACCAGCCCTGATATCTAAGACTGCTAATAAATGGCGGAATGTGTCTTGGCAAGCAATTCTGCCAACTCCTTCAGTACCCTCCTGTGGGTTCCAAGGGTGTTTTATTTGCCAAATAGTTGATGCCAAGTTGCAAAGAGGCTGAGCCCAAAATAACAACATGTTTAGGTCACAGACTTAAAGAATTTGCAGATTATTTTTAAGTATTTTCTAAAGACCAGAAGTTGAGGGCTATATTGAACTTAAGTGCACAGCTCTTGACAATGAAATCCAAGACAAAATAAACTAGGTCCTACGGTCTCCATACAGTAGGCACCTAGTGGTTCAATTCACAATAGCCAGGAGGCTAAGTAGTGGGACATAACGATTTTTTTTTCTATTAGTAGTAGTCTCAGTTTTTCACTGAACTTCTTAAGCTGTGATGCCTCCCTAGTATGAAACTAAGCATTACAGCAGAAGCCTTTCTGGTGCCAAGTAGAGTAAATGCATTACTTCACAGTTTATGAATAATTCCCATTACTTTTTCTTTCCACTAGATCTCTATGCTGTTATCCAGTATTGTCTCAGTATTATCTCAGTCCTTTTTTAACCTGCTTCTAGTCCTTATCTAGCCTGTTGTTTTCAAATGTGGTGAGGGTTTTAGTTTTGGTTTGGTTTGTTGTTTTTTTTTTTCTACAATGTTTTATCCCTGCATTCTTCTGGTATCCTGTATTTGGTGTCATGAAGAATTATCCATCCATTATATATCAATTGGATGGATAATAATATAAAGATTATGATAATATTGATATCATAATTGTGATTATGATAATCATAATATCAAGATTATGATTATCAAGATCTTGATAATAATATCAAGATTATTATATATCAATTATATTGATACTGCCTGTGAACACTACAGCATTCTCTCTCTTCCATCATACCCATCAATACTGGAAATACTGAGTACTGACAGAATATAGATAGGGATTACCAGTTAGGCGGTAGTTAGAGAGTTAAAATGTCCTTAAGCCTTTACATACATATGAAGAAATTGAGGGCCTTTTACTTTGGTCATCCAAGGTCACAAGTATGATTCACCAGCCCTCAGCTCCAACAGTTTCCTCAGCTGTAATCTGATATTTGTTAAGCGTATCAGATTTCAGTTATTATTCTAAGGAGGGCAATACCAGTCCTTTAGGTGGATGGACTGGTTCCTTTTGTCACTCCAAAAAGTAGACTACTATTTTTCACTACAAAAATATTGGTAAATTATCAGTAATAATATTTATAGGTAAAAATATCAGTATTTTTTAACTAGTAAAAAGACAATCTCTTTAACTGACCTCCAGCAGAAAACAAACATAGTCATCTCTTTCCATAAAAGCAGCTCCAAAAGATTTATTCCATTCATCGTACTCAAGCCTCTTGATGACTTGGAACGACTTAGCTTTGTCCCTGGCATAATATTCAAACTAGATGACTGGGCAACAGGCTTTTATAAACTGCGAGTCAGCTATAATAAACTTAGACTAGTGGTAAAAAAAAAAAAATTAAATAAAATAAAAATTGAATTTGATTGCTGTAACACATGCTGCTGGCACAACTTCTTTCAGTGAAATCAGAATAGGTCGATAGGTCAGAACTGGTCAAGGTCATTGTTATGATGATGCTCTCTTCCTTCATGCCCCTGCTGTTGAAGGGATGTGCGCTGTGATAATGAATCATATTAAATATCCTGATGACACTTTTGATTATGTTCCTTCCCCAGAAAGGTCATCAGATTTGAGCTGGTAGATGACGATCTGCTTTGGAAAGGAAGCAAATTTCAGAGGCATGACCTGCCCCTTTTTCTAATGCAGTGACCTAGCAACAGTAACATGCACTTTTTGGGCCAGAGGTTTGGTTATTGTAATCCTGCTTCAGCTTGCAAAGCCTTCAGCTTGCAGAGGGTTCAGAAACATGTACCTACACTGGAATAAGCATTACAACCTTCCTCTGAACTATAAAATGATGGATTAATTTTGCAAAGGCAATACCTTCATCTCAGTCAATTAAGTTGTTCCACAGCGACTAAGCAGTGGGCCTCTTTATCTGAACTGGGGTAGAGCTTGGAAAGCAAAATCTTGTAGCAATAACTTGGCCTTCTCACTACATATTCCTCTGCTAAGCATTTGTTTAGGGGTCTGTCATTTCTCCAGGATCCAACATACACACTGAGAGCCAGAAGAGCACATACCAGGCTGGGATACATGGCAGAACTACATCCATGCGGCCTCTCCTGGGCTCCTTGGCACTAATCCACAGGTACCAGCTGTTACTGGTACAAAACAAAAGCTGTTGCTGTTTGTTTTTGTTTTGTTTTGTTTCATAGTTAAGTTTCTGGATTGCCATTTTCACTTAAACCCGAACTCAAATACTTAATTCTAGGATTGTAATGAAAAAGCAGTCCACATGAACAAATACCTTGGTTCTTTCTAAATAATCTCTGCTGTTCTAAGTTGGGTTATATGCCAAATAACATACAAAAAAAAAAAAAAAGGCAAAAAAAGCACTTGTTCAGAATACATCTAGCATGCTGAGTGAGTAGAGACACAGCTGGAAAGGACACAGTATTTTGATTCCGTTTAGTTCTAAGCAACATCTTCAACATCTCATCACTAGATGGCGGCGACCTTCACAAATTTCTAATCAATGAGAGCTTTATTCTCAGAAGTGCTTGCCAAATGCATTCCTTACTCAAAACCCACTAGCACTTCTGCTTTCTATTTTGTATGTTTTCCTGCAGAATACATTTGCAAACAACATAGTAGATCTATTTTCCAGTAAAGACATTTTGGGAAAAAAGGGCATTTTTGCTAAAGCTGTAAATGAATCTTTTCAAAAATAAATCATTTCACAAGACATTTACAGTCTTGTAATTTCACAATTATGTAATGTTCAGTTTAAATGATAGTCAAAAATGTATCTATTTCAAAAACACTATTAAGTTAATCTTTATTACTACTAATAAAAACAGCATATGTTATGTTATGTTTTTGTTATGTTATGTCATGTCATGTTATGTTAGAAATATTTCTTTCAGTGGTATTTAAGACAAAAGCATCCACTGACTACCTGAAGACTGAGAATTTGAGACTTTTCCTCAAAATTTGTCACGTAAAAAATACGTCCTGCCCCCAGTTGAAATATCTACGTAAAGATCTGTTGTAAGTATTTACTTATATGAGGGTTGCAAGTACAAGGATGGGCCCATCCATGAATGGGTGATAAGCTAATGTGTGAGTAGTCAAGGAGCACATGGAGTAAAGAGCACAAAAATACAATGAAGTGATCCTTCTTCCCCCAGCATCTGTCAGCTGATGTACCATGGATGTGTGCAGCTGGTAAACTGTGGACATAGCTCACATCTGATGAGAGGGAAAACTTACCAATGTCTCACTAATGTTTCAGTTTCTGGAAGTTTACATAATCAATGCAGTGTAATGATGACCTTTCATATCACAAATAAATGCCTAACAGCTATTTTTAGCCACATATGCAAACATACACATACATTTGGTTGCAGACACAGGTATTATATACGCACATAACAAGCACCTTTCTAATGTATTCATTCCCATGTAACGTATTAAGAATAAAACAGGGGAATCGGACTCAACAAAGGTATGAGAGTCCACTGAGGTGGGTCTGACTTCAGTCTCTATTCATGAGGCCTTCTTTCTCCACTTCATTGTAAGCATCTAGGAGACTGCCTGTCTGGGGAACACAACCATCTAATTTGTTGATGGAATAAATCTCACCGAGGAGCCCTTTTTCCTCCTTTCTTTTACTACAGAGACTGCTTAGGATGACTTCTGTCTTCACATGGGCACTCCTCTGAGGAGCCAGAAGTTAGATGAGCTTGCTTGTGCCCTTTCTGATAATTCACTTTGCCTTCAGTCTCAGGGAAGAAGCATGCATAATTTATCTACTTTCTTGTACTACAAAGAAAAAACTAATGAATTTCAAGGCAAAATATTGGCTTACACTGCGAAGGAAAAGAGATGGGAATGCTATCAGCCAGTCTCCTGTATGGTATTAATATTTTTTGCTAATATCAGGATTGCAATAATATATGAGGAGTAATAATAATAATAAAAGCAATAATAATAATAATACGATCCAAAGTGAATAGACTTGAGTTTATTAGATGAGAAGTATTTCAGTTATTCAGCCTGACACTAAATCAACACCAAACCCTATCAGACACTTTCAACTCCTTGGTATTCTGAGGTTTTGGTTCCCACACTTAAGAACCAACTCCAATTGCAAAGAGTCATTTTGTTTCCAAAAAAAAAAAAAAATTCTCTGAGTTGTGATAATCAGGAAGTGTGGGGCAATTTTATTTGGAGTTAGCTGTAACCAAGACTGAAAAATGGTTTCAAACACACACTTCTATAATTGCAAAAATCTATTGATTATGAATTTAATTTGCAAATAAAAATTTCCATCCTCATAACCTAATATTCAGCCACTATTTTGCTTTAGTTCGATTAAAAGTTCAATATCTGTTTTTTATACCCTTCAGAATGTATAGTTTGAATCAAATCCACAGTCTGTTTTATACAGAGCAGTGCAATGGAGCTCTACAGGTGAAGGTGTACTGGGTCTGACTGGGGTGGAGTTAACTTTCCCCACAGCAGCCCATATAGATAGGAGAAATCACTTAACCTGCTGCAGAAGAGTCACATTGGCTGTTCAATCATCTAATACAGTGCAGAGTCTCAGTGTACCACAAATACATCTTTTAAAATATGAGTAATTAAGGGTTGACTTAGAAGACAAAACTCAACCCAGAAATGGACCTCAGCAGCTTTTTCACTTTGTCACCTAAACTCTAACAACATTTGCAGATACCTTCGCTATCCACTTTGGAGATGTCAGCACACATGTCAGCATCTTCAGACATATGAATTTCTGCTCCCAGACATGCCCAGCAAGAAACATGGTCATGCTGAAAAAGCTTTTCAACACGGCTCACATTTAGGCATAATCCAAGTAACATTTAAAATTAACGTTATAATATTAACATTATAATATTATCAAGCACCAAGCACAGCTTTACTGAGGAAGGACAGTAGTGTCAATATTTTAAATTTGACATTTTAAGGCATGTCCTGTCCCATTTCAGATGAGAAGGTAGCTACACAATGCCACTTTCAAAAAAAAAAAAAAAAGCTAAAAATAACTACATGGGACAAAGGGTCAATAACAGTTGCTATTGGCTTAACCAGAAAGCAGAAAGTTTCCAGAGCCTTTTCAGGCTGTGTATATCTAAACCCTCATCTTGGATTGTAAATTCCTGTCACACCTAAGTAGGAATTTAAGTATTAGAAGTTTAAGTACAGACAATCTAATATTCTTTTTAAGATTTAAAACAAACAAAAAACCCCACCTGTTGAATGAGCACTAAAGATAAAATTTTTTTTTTGAATTTATTAATCCCTTGGTATGCTATCTGTAGCTATTAAATCATATGTTTTCCAAATAGTGTTTGACTAGCTATTGTGTTTGACAAATATTTGTAAAACTTGTCACAACAAAGGCAGTGCATTTTACTCAGCCATCTCTATTCAATATGCCATTTTATCTTACTCTTGGGAAAGAAAAAGGATAAGGTAGCTGCTAAGAAGAGAGCACCAAGAACAGAGAATTGTACACAAACAAATTAGTGACATGAACTACCCTGCTCCACAATAAAGCCTTCAGTCCCTTCTGACAAACATGGATAGTCTCTTTCCAGAAATAAGAACTGTATATAAAATAATAATAATAATAAATGATCTCTTGTTTAGCAAGGTGCAAGTCTGAAACAAGCTTTGTCTTTTTTGATATATGAATGTTTACAGTGAGAGCACTTTTTTTTTTTTTTTACGATGGGCTAAAGACTGTCTTTGCTCTTGTGTGTGCCAGTGAGACCTTTTTAGATTGAGAGTTGTGGATGCAAAACTCATACCCATTAAGAAACTCAGATATAATTATGATCTATACTGTAAACTATTTAGATATTATGATAAGATTTAAAGTATTCACATTAAATAACATCCCTTCAAAGTACAACAGTATTATTATAGCCAATTTACAAACAGTGAAATCGAAACCTGTGGTGCTATAAGGAATGAATACGTGGTACATATTTGCAAAGGGAACATGGAGTCTCCCAGGACAGTTTATGGCATACATATTCCTTCTGAACCTTTCTTACATACTTCAAGTACTTTCCTCCCCACTCTTCTGGACTGTAATTTTTGAGAAACAGAGGTACTTAGCATTTGGACTTCAGCATAAAAAGCAATGTATAGGTTATAACTATAAGGCTGAGCTTCTTGCTCTGTTTATTGCCTGTAACTCACTGAAAGATAATAGTACTCAAAGTTTTCAGTTTGGCTTTGTGATTTAAGGTTGCTCTGTTTCAAGATAACTCAGAGCTGAAGACCTAAAAAATCTTTGTCATCAAATGGAGTTAAGGAGTCCCATCCATCCCAATCCCTGATCTGTAAAAAATGTCAGGATACATGTTGTATTCCTGTTCTTTGATGCAACATTATTATATAAGTATAATTATTTTGTGTCTGTCAGTCACTTCTATACAGCATTTTTTCTCATGATCATTCCCTGTCACTATATAATTTTTATACCCACTTGAAAGAAGTAGTCTCCATGAAGTAAATACTCTCTAGAACTAAATATTCTTTTACTCTCTCAGAAGTATCCAAAATACCCACGGCAGTCTGTATATTTTATAGTCCCCAAATATTTCTAGTTACATATATATATATGTTTATAATATGATATAATCCTCAGGTAACTGTTATGATCAAAACTGGATTGCTACCTGTCCACTTAAGAACTGTTTTTGCCTGGATTGTTAGAACAGATGTTAATCATGTAGTCTGAAGATAAGTGGAGCAAATTCAATTGAAAGAAATTTATTCAAGCAGCTCTGTGGTAATTCTCTCACCTCCAGCTCAAGTAAAAGGATAGATGACAATTTTCAAAGCCTCAGCCTAGGTTAAATTACTCTTTCTCCCACCTCCCTCAGCCTACCCTTCCCCACAGTGGCCCTGCCATCATTTATTTCTTTGGGGGCATATTGAAATCAATAATTTCTCTCAAAATTCATTTTACATGCATTAAAAATTTGCATTTCAAAAAAAAGGCTCCCCAGTTTCTCAGCCAACTCCACAGCCCCCTGCTGTGCCAATTCCAGTTTGAATTCACCATTTTCCTTAATGCTCTTAAACAACACTGTATACAATTCTAGTTAAAGAACAGCACATGGCTCTTCTATATCATTATCTTCTTGGTCTTTCCATTTTGTAAATTCTCTGTATCAACATTGTTGGTAAGCTTTCTACCTCTCACTTTCAAGCCCTAAGGCTTGAAAATATGGATATATGCCCAATTATTCTTGAATCCCACAAATCCTCCTGCCTGGACCTCGGGTACTTGCAGTGACTGAATGCTTTGTAATTGATTGGGTGTTGTTATGTCATTAGTGGTGGTGTGCATTCAGCAATGGGACATCTCCTAGAAAGCTACAACACAAAAAAGTTGGATCAGGAAGGAGGTGGGAGGCAGATGTAGTAAGGAATGAAGAAAGGTTAGACGATTTCTAGTTTGGGTCCCAGGAGAGAATAACGAATTGTCTTGGAGTAGGAAGAGTGATATAATAAGGTACGCAGAAGGAAGGACCACCTTTGTTTGAAGTTCAAGGTTCTCGTTAACCCTATTCCACCTCCAATACACATGCTGAATTTATGTATGTTCTCTAGAAGATTACACTTTTTGCCAAACACTGAATAAAAGCAAAAAGTAAAAAGTATTTATAAGTGTTCAAGCAGTATTTCAAATCTTAAAATTACACACTGTTACATATCTGAAATAAAGTCTTAGACTTTATCATACTGGATCATAGTACAGGTTTCAAAGTTTCTCTGATTTCCTCACACAGGTAAAATTCTGAAGGCACCCTCCTGAAGACCCCATAACACAGACAGAAATCATTGGATTAGCCCAGCCCACAGATTTGCAGAAGTCTGATTATAACATCAGCCTCAAACAAGGCTGAGAATAGTCAGATTGCTAGTGCTGTTTTGCTAAGGCTTTCAGGAAAAGCAAACTGCTCAGTCAAGTGGTAACATGGTAGATGGAAAACTCTTCTGCAAGATTTAACTCCTTTTGGTTCTGAAGCCAGCTCTTGGGTGAAGCTCTTCTAAAACAGTCTTAGCCAGTTCAACCCCCCTTCTTCCCTGATACAATTTCTCATGCACTTCTTTGGAAAAACACAGAAAACTGTTCAGTTTGCAATGAAGACTGTTAGTAAAAACCAAAAACCTTAGTAAATCTTTTTGCAAAAGCTTATTTCTTGATTTTATCTCACTGGACTTAATTTTCCCTGGCATAGCCCCAATACCTTAGATTCTAATTATTTATATATGCTGAAAACTCAGTTTCCCTGAGATTAAGTTACAATATTACCAGTATATTTGTCCATTCCATATTTTTGTAGAAAACAGAAATATTAATCTTTATGTGGATTATTTACTGTCTAGTGAAAGTAGCTGTGTGGTTTTAGTGTCCCACTGGTGATTTCATCTTTCACAGTACACGACAATCTTCCATGATTTATGGCTCCAGTCTAGAGAAGAAAAATCCGTGATGTATCAGATTATTATGTCTTAATTGGGAACTTAGCCTATGGGGGGGGGGGGGGGGGGGTGGAAAGGAGGGTGTGCTTGAACTACTATTCTGTCAAGCACAGTATAGGATTTTTCAGCCCAAATTTTTTGGATTTGAATGAAAAGTTTTCTTTTTGAAAATATCCATCTCTTGCTGCCCCCAAATCACTTAGACATAAAGCGGTAATTGCTTTGCTTACATTGTTTTGTTGCTATTGCAAATTCCAGATTGTTATTTTCACCTATCATCATAATACTTGGAGACACTAAGAAAACTCAGGTCATATGATGAAGTTAAAACAGAAATAGATAATCTATTCTTGCTATCTCAAATCCCAGTCTGGAAGCTTTAAATTTCTCTATGTAATTACTTATATTTTTTCTCCCAATGGGTTCTGACATCCCATATCTTCTAGCTGACAATGACTTATTCTAAAAATTTAACAGGTGCTAGACTATTTCAGGTAGTTCAAGATACCAATGTAGCTCATGACATGAATGATAAATCTTACTACTTTAACAGGAAGCAGGACCTGTGTGGAAAAGTTGCATTGAACAGTAATAGAGACAGATATTTTAGTTAATTTCTTTAGTAAAATTAAATAAAAAATAAAGGTGGGAGGGGAGGGGGAATCCATAGTTCAAAAAGACATTCTACTTCACTTCCAACTTATGATTTGTCTGAAATATTTTTAAAATTTTCTTTTTCACTTATGCAGGGACAAAGCATCCAGAAACACAGTAGCAACAGTGATACTATATCTGCTTCCACTGCCCCTCCCCAAGCCTCCCACACCATTACTTTTTCGTTATTCAACCTTAAAATACAGACAGCAAAGAATTTTAAAGGGTTTATAATTAATTCAATCTATTTTTAACTCAAGGTATTTTAAGTTTTTCTGTATCTATGCATAAGTATGTTGTCATATGCTTTTTCCTTGTTTTTAAAATGTTGTACTGGTGAAATGAATCAGAAACTAAAAACAGGTGTTTAAGACACAAATGTGTCTTAAATGTAATTTGCATTATGTTGCACTGGAGCACTTAATACTTCTGTAAGTATGAAGTTATAAAACTGCTAGCTCAACAGAGGTGTATAATTACCACATTTGTTCATGTCACTCCCTGAATGCCCACAATGACATATCAAAACATACAGAGGCTGTAGAAACACAGGTATTTAAGTATCAGAGAAGCAAGCGTAGGCTACCACATAATCAGGCATGTGCGTGACACAGGGCACTGAATTCCTTCAGATTACTCTAGGTGATTCAGGAAAATGGAATATGAGTCAGAGCTTTCCACAATGCTTGTGTCATGTTTCTCCAGAAACATATTAAAAATTCCATAAAATATAATGAGTCATACCAAAGCATTTCAATGGAATACGAGTAGTTTAACAGAAAGGTAATTAGGTTTTAGCTATGTTTGAAAGCACAATTTTAACTTATCTCCATTGTTTACATTTTCCGTAATACTGGAAAGCATCACTATCATTCACATGCCCATGAATGGAAGCAGATTATCCCCATTTTTTAAGAACTATAACAGAAGAGCTAAGGGCATCTTTTAAATGCCAATTAAACTGAAATCCAGGGAATTTGGCCTTAATATCTTCTGGGAATCGGACATTAAGAAATTCTAACAAAATCACTTCGGATGCTGGGGAAGAACAGAAAGGTGAACCCAAGTCTTCCAACGACTAGGTTGAATCATAGGATTACCCTTCTGTTGATATTCCTGTACTGGGCCTAATTGTGAATTCACTCCAGTGTGAAGAAGGATAAGTGCTTTTGCATCAGTAGCTGTCGAATATGAAATTACTGGGTAAAGGAGATCTTTTCTTCTCTTTCACCACCCAGATGACTTCACATACATTCCGAACTTCATATCCCAGCCCACATCATGCAACACAGCATGCACAGTTCCTTTATCTCCCATTCAGATTATGCTTGTGTTTCCCCTTTCTCTTTGTCCCTTGTTACTATAAATCTCACCTTCAGGTATGCAGAGATACTGCAACATTGGGGCAATAGTCGAAAAAGCAAAACACTGAAAACTGAAAGAAGATCAAACCTAAACTCAGTTGATGCTGAGAATGACCCTATGTTTCCCAAACTGTTACAAAGTTGTAAACTTGTTATAAATTTTTTCTGGTCCTAATTAAGTAAGAAGAAATCAATTGAAAACAGTTATGCTATTTTATATTAATACCTTTAGCTGGGTTAATAGACTTGGGAATACCAGAAGTTATTAATTTATTTTTAAAACAATTGTAGCTACTCTAAATGCACTAACACATTGTAAGAAAATTGTACTATATATGCCCAATATAAATAATCAGCATAAGAGTTCAAAATAAAAGCAAATCTATTCAATAAAAATGCACATAAGAGAAATTTCAACCTAACCAATTCTTGTCATCATACCACTAACTTTCTTAGACACTTTGCAACCCAAAGGGGCAATCTAGTCTATTACAGTGACATTCCTTTGACTCCTTACTCCAGTATGAAATGAAATAAATGCTTTTATCTATGATACAAGGAGAGTAGTATCTGTGGAGTCATAATAGCTTCTGCTCACACTCTAGTTACAGGAAGTCTTCTCTAATATGTCTTTAAAAAAAAAAAAAAAAAGATCGGGTAGAGACATGGTTTTGGATCCTGAGGTTTGACCATTCAGGATAGACTTTGCACAGCTCTAGAAATCAGTGAGAACCCAGGCTGTGAGCAGCAGTACAGACTGCATACCCTGCATTCACATGAAATCTGGTAACAGAAGTTAAGTGCATGCAAACTATCTCTGTCCTAATTCCTTTAACTACTTTGCCCATTCAAACACTGCTTGGTCTACCTCCATTTTCTGACAATTGTTTTCTCGTTGTCTACTAATTCCAGACCTATAAAATGTAACTACCTTCCATTTTTAACATATTGTCTCTATGGATGCCCTCCTTTCATTAACAGGGATCAGCTAATCTCTCATCCCTATTACATCAGCATGTAAATCTACTGAGAGCAATGAAGGTAACAGGGAGCTCGCTGTTCTCGGAGCCATTCTCATCACTTGCTGGAGCCCAAGCATATTCTTCCCTTCTGCTCCTCACCTTTAGCAGCACAATACAAGAAATAATCTACCACTTGCAAAATGGATTAGAGGGAAGGATGTGTTTTATGTAAATTTCAGCAAAAGTCTTCAAAACTAATTGCTTGAAGTGATTGGGAAAGCTGATGGAATTAAATTGCTGTAGAGATTTTTTCCTGTTCCTACAACAGAGAGACCCCTGAGTGCCTCAGCTTAGTACAATATTTTGCATATCAAATAGATTTAAAAAATTGTCAGCACTAAAATATTATGCAGTCCAGCTAGATGCACAGTAGGCTGTATGGCAATTATATGGCACATTCAGGTAAACATATCTGAACTTTATTTTCAGGTACTCATTATCTTTCCAATGCATGAAAACCAAAACAAAGGCGCTTCTTGAGGCCTTCTAAAGTCTTTCTTAACTTAAAATACCGACAAAAAAAGGACAAGTAAGATCCTATAAACATCTCACTGCGCACGTTGAATGCTAGAAGTCAACTTTCTGCAGCACAGAGTTTCATTATTACATCATTTAGATTTTTGTGAGTGGCACTGAATGTCACTATTGTGCATGCAAGGACATGCTGTGTGTAACCAGACTAAGAGCTCTGGGTTCCCACTGTTTGGTTCTGTCTGATCAGAGCTGACACTTTCAGTAAGGATAAACAAAAATACTATATAACACTTCTGACACTTCAGCACTGCTGATCAATAGCTTTCTCTTTCTACTGTGTAGTAGACCAATTCTTTTCTTGGTGTCTCTCTGTCACTACTGGTGTATTTCTGATGTCTCTTGATAGTTGTATCTCATTTTGTTCCTTTGGCATTTCTGACGTTATCTTCACTTGCTTATGCTGTCTTTTTATATACTCCTTTAAAATGAGACAGCTTGAACTGTGTGTTCCCTTTTTTATGTCAGAAGTCAGAGTTCTCATTGTCTGAGTTTTTCAATGAATTTTCATCTTTTTTGTCACTCTCTCTCTGCTCATCATGACCATGACTTTTTAATTTTTTTGTGTATAGCCACTAAGTTTTAGCCAGTGTTTTCTAGAAATCCTGACTGGGCCACTGTATTCTAACTGCTTCACCTGCGCTCCAGGATCTTCTACATAAAACCCCTTTCGTGCTTAATTTTTTTACATTGGTATACTCCAAATTTTCTTCAAGTAAACTTGGATCTTCTTTGAGCCCATCTTTACATCAACTAGGATTTAGTTTTTCTTTTGCTACAATGAACTCATGAGAAAAACAGAACCGTTCATTTGCTTTACTGGTGGGAAATATTTTTTCCCCCTATCTTGTGTCTTAATTCATACTGCTGGGACAGGCCATGATTCAGAAGCATTTTTTCCAGCCATAGTTACTCATGTATTTCCAAATGCCAAGTGTATTACTTATCATTGCTGGACAGTAACAAAATGACACTGTATTGGGTTTACGTGGCAAGGTTTTGGCAACAGGGGGGGCTGCAGGAGTGGCCTCTGTGAGCAGAGCCTAGCAGCTGCCCCATGTCAAATCAGAGCCAGCTCCAAAAGGGACCCGCTGCTGGCCAGAGCCAAGTCAGTGAGCGATGATGCCAGGTGAACCTGTGGGAGAGCAGAGTTAAGAAAGGGAAAAAAAACCTGCTATGCAACAGCAGCTGGGAGAGTGAGGAGTGAGAAGCAGCCCTGCAGCCCCCAAGGTCAGTGCATCAGGAGGGCAGGAGGTGCTCCATGCACGCAGCAGCAGTTCCCCTGCGGGCTGTGGAGAGGCCCCTGGTGGAGCAGGCTGTCCCCCTGCAGCCCATGGGTCCCACACGGAGCAGATCTCCACGCTGCAGCCCGTGGAGGAGCCCCCGGTGGAGCAGGTGGATGTGGCCTGGAGGAGGCTGCGGCCCATGGAGAGCCCCCGCAGGAGCAGGCCCCGGGCCGGAGCTGCAGCCCGTGGAGAGGAGCCCACGCAGGAGCAGGGGGCCTGGGGGGTAGCTGCCGCCCGTGGGGGACCCGTGCTGGAGCAGTTTGCTCCTGGGGGGGGAGGGACCCCGTGGTACGGAGCCGTGTGGGAGCAGTTCTTGAAGAGCTGCTGCCTGTGGGCAGCCCCCGCAGGCTCAGTTCAGGAAGGACGGCATCCCGTGGGGGGGACCCCGCGTGGAGCAGGGGCAGAGAGGGACCGTGAAGGAGTGGTGGGGACAAAGCATTAGGAACTGACCGCAGCCCCCATTCCCAGTTCCCCTGTGCCACTCGGGGGGAAGAGGGTGGATGGGGGGGGAGAGGGGGGGGGAGATGTTTTTAGTTTCTTACTGCTCTAGCTTGTTTGTAATTGGTAATAAATTACATTAATCTCCTTATGCTGAGTCTGTTTTTCCCGTGATGATAACTGTTGAGTGATCTCCCTGCCCTTATCTCAAAACTTGAGCCCTTTCCATCATACTTTCTCCCTCTTTTTCTTTGAGGAGAAGGAGTGAGAGAGTGGTTGTGGTGGAGTTCAGCCACCCAGCTAAGTAAAACCACCACAGACACACAAACTGACAGTGCTTTAAGGGCTTACCTTGCTTCTTGAGGTTTGTTGTGTGGGGGCCATAAACGTACTTTGTTGAGGTGCAAGGTCAAAGGGTGCTTACAAATTAATGAATCATCTACTCATAAAGCCATCTTTCTTCCATTTGGTAGAATTGATCTTTGGAGGAGTCTTTGTCTCCTGGTGAAAACTCAGAGAGAGAGAACTAACAGATGACATGTAATAGATAAGCCTACAACATCAGACAGATAGAGGAATACTGGCTGACATGGTCCAACCAGCTCAAATACCACACCTTGTGCAACTGACCACAACCAGACGTTTGTGGAGCATATCGTCATTACCTGGAAAGGATGTGCCACCAGAGAACTCAGACATTCAACAGGTACTTTAGATTTCTACCAGTTACAGCATTGGATGGTTCGGTGCTGGCTTCAGTCATCTGCTTATCCTTTCTTTGTAGCAGTCATAGAGCTTAAATTATGAACTTCCCTCTTCAAGTACAGTTAACAATTTTCGAATCTGCTCATCCAATTCTGTGATTGCTTAGCAACCACCTTTTCCTCAGGAACAGTAAAAGCTGGGAGTATACTGATAATGGTACAGCTACAAAGACTTATTCTCACCAATAAAGTCCCTTCTTGTTTCCTCTATCAACCATTCATAGTACCACTAGTCTCTGTTCCAGCACAGAAGTGCACACTGTAGTCCCAAGTTCTCTGAAATGTAGACTGCTGAAGATGATTTCTTTAAATATTGCCGATAGCATAAACTACACACTGGCACATGTCAAAGATGTCTATCAGGTAACACGTTCTTTTGTGCCGAGAAAGCCCTTTATGGTTTTAGTTCTAACAGTAGCATACTTTATTGTAAAAAAATAAAAAATAAAAAAAGACAAGAAGTATTGTTTTTCTTCACATATTAAAATGCAGCTAGCTTTGGCTTTGTGACTTTTATTGATGTGGCATGTCATCTCTAATGTCTGAGATTTATTCCTGGTACCCATTGTGGCAATGTTCTCAGTTCACTATGTTCTAGTGTCACTATAGGGAATAGTCATGGAAATGGAGGGATGTTATAGCACACTACAGGAAACAGCTTAAATGGGCATCTCCTCTTCTGGGGGTCATGCTTTTAGGCAAAGTCAATAGAAGTTCTCCTTAGAGTAACTGCAGAAAATTAACTAACAGTTAAACTCATATGGTTCCTGTTTTTTTAGGGTAATCTTGAAAGAGCTGGATTTTCAGAGAGAGAAGGAAGGTAACATGCTACCTGGAAACCAGATATTAGAGTTACTAGTTAAAGTCACAAAATCTTAGTCTGCAGTTTCATATTTTCAAGATTTTTCAGCTGCTTAATTGTACTGCTTTCTTTTTTCAGTTTATTTTAATACATGCTAACAAAAAATATCTTTTTCCTGTATGAGTCGGGAAATATCATTTCAATGAAAGACTAAAAAAAATCATCCCCCAAAAAAACAGAGGGAGACAATAACAGTTTTGACAAACTGCTGCAGCCATCTCCATATCTATCTTCCTTTTCAGGAAAACCAACAAAGAATGAGGCTTTTAAAAGCAAAATCACATATTTTTTTCCTATAGCTTTTTATTTGATCAGTGAGATAAGATAAGTATCCGCAGTATTTGATGGAGATTGGAATGAAAGTGTCAAAGCTAAGCCCCAAGAGTTGTTAAAGCAGATGACTTGTACTTGGGCAGTCTGTGAAACATATTTCAGATGTAGCACAGCATACGGCTTTAACCGGCTGTAAGTAAGAAAACAAGCATTTGTCCAAAAGCTTTTCCAGTAGAGTATTCTTAAATATTGTAGCATTTTGAGCAAAACCAAAAATTCATACCATGTACTATTGTAAACAGTGAGAAATGATTGAATACTACACGTTTCAAAGGAGAAAAAAAAAAGTCTGCCCTAACAAGATTTGTAAATGCTTCCCTACATATCCAATTTGACTTAATTCAACTCAGTGTAATTTTAATATAGAAATTAAGAAAAAGAGCACCTGGAAGACACAGGGGTGTGGAGTTCTACAGTGACATAAAGGTAGAAAACAGAGCAGAGTCAGATATCCTGGACTTTTTCTCAAAATACAGTCCATGTGGAAAAGAAAACAGCATTACTGAACTATAAGCACCTTATGACTTACAATTCTACCTTTACAACTTCAACAAGAATTTCAGTATAAAGTGACTTTGGAATTGTAAATGTTACAGGTGCTTCCTCTGCAGGTAACACACAGGTATGCTTTGCTTAGTGATAAAATAACCACAGTGCATAATAATTTTTAACTACCTTTTTTCAGAGCATTTATAGGACACAATACTAATTCAACATCAGGACTCACCCTGACCTCCTGAAGGTGCCGCAGTGATGGTGGGTGGGCCGTGGGGGGCCAGTAGCATTGCTAATCTTCCTTGTGGAAGCTGTTTCATGTGTATGAAGGCACTAACTGTACATAAGTCTAGAGAAGAGAGCATGAAAACCAGCAAGATTTGGCAGCCAACTGCTGGGGCACCATGTGAAAGGACAGGGAAGGGAGTCCCTTAATCATTTTAATCAATTTAGAGAGTACTGCTACTGTATAAAATCAGGGTGCCCTAATTTAGGCAACGAGTAGACTGACACTCTTCAGGTAATTCCCTCAGCACCTTTTAACAGCCAGTGGAGAAAGGCAGGTGTTTCTAGAAAATAATTCCTTTTATCCCCAAACTAATGGGTGGTATGCACTGCTTTCTTGACCTGCCTGTTACTCTACAAGAGTTGTAAGACATTCTGGGTGATTAGCTCAGAGGTGAATGTCTAAAGTAGGGTGAGATGACCTCCACCTGTGATTAGGTACCAAAACAATGCTGAACCCAATTACCAGTAATCTATCATTACATCACTGCAAATATTCCCACTTTTTTGTCATAAAAGAAATGTACTGTATTTATTCTAGTCCCCAGCTGGCTGCTAGGCAGCATTTAAATCAGCAGGCCTTCCCCAAAGCAGGCATTTAATTCAACACTTTGATGCTCACGCATCTCCCTAAGGCTGTATTTGCTGCAAAATACATGCAGATAAAGAGAAGAACATTAATCTGCGCCGTGAAGCACTACCAAAAACCACTGACCTCACACTTGTTCCAGAGGGACTCAAAAGCCAAAGGAAGAGGAACAAAAAGCTCCCACCAAACCTGCGGTACAGAATGCTTTCTTGTGGTGTTGCTTTGGTCTTCTGTAGCTCCCTGTAGCGACTGGCTCTGCTTCTGAGAGCTGTGCAAGGAAGCAAGGGAACATTTCTGGTTCTGCCTCACCTCAGTGCCAGTGCTCTGTTAATGTATTTTCCCTTTTAAGTAACTGTAGAATAGAGAGTATGGTGCACTTAAACTAATTTCCTCTCCCATGTAACAGGTAGCAAAAGCAAACTCATCCTGCCTCATCTTCTGCGTGCAGAAAGTAAACAAAAAGGAGCATCTATACCCAGAACTATCTTCACAGGAAGTGACAGTGGTGTCAAAGTTCTCAGTATGGCTCCACGTATTTATTTCTGCTGCTGTGTCAGAACATATGCTTTGTACCCCAGTGAAAACAGAATTTTATTCTGGTAATATGGATAAGAAATCGGTTAGATATGCATCTTTTACTAGCGGTCCATTGAAAGGTAAAATTTGACTCTAAAGGCAAATGGCCTAATTTCTGGCAATTCCTTTTAGGATTAATAGTTTCCTCTCTGCCATAAATCATCACTAGCATACACACTGGTATAGATTAAAGCTATAGCATTTTTACACACACGCAGGCAGTTCAGATAAGCAGTTTCCATTTAAGGTTTCAATGGCTTGGCAAGATCTCCCACATATGTTTTTTACTGCCGTATACCAAAGCAACATGAGAAATGTACAGACTGGTATAGCTGACTAGCTAAATTATATTCTGCGGGGCTGTCTTAACAGTTAACATCAAATCAGTTCTTTTAGAAATAAGATTAAAACCTAAAATTATTTAATGTTGTTTAATTATTCTGAACAAATAACTGAGTCCTCCTTGAGTTCATATAATTAAAATCAAAGTTTATTTTGGGTTCAAGAAGGGAATAGACCTGCAAATTTCATTATCAAAAGTATTCTCTACCACAAGGTACAATCAACTAAGAGGTGAAGGACCACAAATAGAGGGACTCTGTATCTGATCAGTATGAGTCCTTGGGGTCAATGTCTACAAGTGTACTTGATTTTATACTTCTGGAGGGATTACAGAAAAGATACAGAAGTATGTTCATCAGAAAAGTGTTTGTCCTACTACTAAAACTCTGAAAATCACGAAATATTATTAAATTATAGTACTACGGTATGATTTTTTGTATTATAAATAATATATTTGTATTTCTATTAGAGTATACGGTGTTCTATTTTAAATAATATACTCCATAACATAGTTTCCTTTTCAGACAATCTGCTGGAAGATCTATTTCCAGTAGCAATAGCTCCATCTGACATGAAAGACCAAATTAAAGACTATAGACAAACTGAATAAAAGTGAAGTAATTTTAATTGATGACACAGGGAATGAACAGTT
This sequence comes from Anser cygnoides, assembly GCF_040182565.1. NCBI lineage: Eukaryota > Metazoa > Chordata > Aves > Anseriformes > Anatidae > Anser > Anser cygnoides. Next base: position 150,108,891 of record NC_089873.1, on the reverse strand, counting down.
CCTTTGTTCATCTAATGTTTTCTGGATTCTTGGAACCAGAGCAGAAAAAAAAACACTCCTAAATGCTTTTTTTCAGTAAGAGTATTCTCAGTAGCTTGGGCAGGAAACATTACCATATACCATCACAATGTCCATGCTGTGACATTCAGTGATAACTGCTTTCCATGAAGACTGATGTATCATTTAATAAAATATTCAAATTGTTCCCATTGATGCTTGCTTTTTCTCACCTCTGGTAACAAGAGGTACCAGACAAATCCAGACATTGATGTAAATGGCAGTCTTTTGGCACCCTGAAATTAAATTTGCTGAATCAATGATTCATTTGTCATAATGCTTCTAAAGTCATAAATCCCACAGGCAGTAGCTGGACAAGCGACAAGGGAGAATGCTTTTATAAAACGCCTTGGCAAATCTGATGCCTGTTTCACCATCCCACAGGCTGAAGTTTCACCAGGATGACAGGGATAATCATTAACATGATCTCTTCAGAAACACCTTTTTATGCATGGGCCTACTAAGACCACTCCCCATCCTAAAACACAATGACTTGGTTGGGCACAAGGTGTGTGTCCTAAGAGAGCGGGCAAGCAAGGAGCCCTAGAAAAATTTCATCCAGCCTTTGTCTGCTCCTCTCCCACAGTGAAATGCTCTCCCGTCTGGCAACTCCATGAGCATTTTGGGGGGCAGATGAGGAAAGAGAATAGACTACGTGAAGGCTGTGACGCAGGTGTAGCCCGTGTGCCACACAGATATTCTTGTTCCTCCTGCTAGTCTGCTTCCTCTGTAACTGGGCACCGGGCAATGGGCTCTCTAATATACTGCACCAGTAGTGTAAAGGAGGTTATGACACCTTTGCATGGATGTAAGGGACAACCAGTTGTGACGGGATTATGCTCTTCTCTCTAAATATTTCGGCCACGCATGATTTTTGCATTCTTTGGGACCAACCAGTGGTTACATAATACCACAGTTTACGAACCCACCACTCTCCTGAACACTCAATGCATATTTGCCAAGTTCTACAGAGTACTGATATTACTTATTGCAAACTATTCAGTCTTTGCTAAATTAAAAGGTTCAAATAACACAGGCACATCTGAACAGATTTTATATGCTTACCTGAACGCATCAAAGCTGTGATGTTCTTCTACTCTGCCCAATATCCATGATAAAACAAAGGTTGGCTATAAAATATAAGCTCTATTTTAACAAATTATTTCTCTCCAAGAAGTGCCACTGCTTTCATAAACACACCGTTACAGGCTGGCAACAGCCTAAAAATACTTATACATCATTACAATGGAACTTATTCTGTTACTGATTAGTTTAAAAGTGGTATTCAAAGGTGGCTTATGTGTGAACTCTGTCATAATTGGTAAGAAAATGGGAATCATTAAAGTTCCATTGAACCTCCATTCTTCTCAAAACACAGTAAAATAGGCTGTCATAAATATGCTTGTGAAATAATGTGAAAACGTTCTATAGTCAATGTGTATTCAGCAGGAATATCATATTCATGTTATTTTCATTTTATTAATTTTAATATGGAAATCTAAGCTTCATTACATTGCAACAAGAAATACATAATAACATAAATTTTCAAAGCACACAAATAAAATTACGCCTTACCAGCTTTCATTTCCCCACAGCACTCTGCAAATAATATAAACAGAAGTTGTGTTTTGGGATCAGTGTGGCAGAACAAATTTTGCTCAGGCAGAAAGCCAAGTAAACACAAGTCCTAATCCCTACCCTTGGGCTCTCAATTCAGCCAGGCACTTGTGTCCCTATGTAACTTTAAGCAAAAGCAGTGTCATTGAAGTCTATGAGTCTGCTTTGCTACTCATGCTTTTCCCAAGTGCTCTGCTCAGAGGAGGTGCTAAGCTCCTTTCTCTTACTTTTTTTCACATGGGAGCAGTCCTTAACTGTGTCACAGTGGTGTTCTGAGGTCTCTGATCTGTCTTGCTGATGAACTGATACAGCCCTAACACATGCAACGTTGATGCTTCACAGTCTTTAATATAATATGTCCTCACTTTTAAAGTCTACCACCATGTAGAGTACCCCAATATACATCCAATCCTTGTCTTTACCCCACCAGTAATGGCAATGCCAACACAGTTTTCTTTCTTCTTTCTGAAGTGGGTTTCTCCTTTTTCAAACTGCCCTAATTTTGAAGGGATTTTTTTCCTGACAGTGCACAAAATCTCTCCCTGTCTCTGACAAATCCCTCCTTAAGACCTTCCACACCCTTCTGACATCGACTTGGCAAAGTATGTGCTGAAAACTTTGTTTTTCTCTAAAATCTATTGTTATTCTGTGCTCTCATCCACCCCTGTTTAATTTTCCTATTTGGTCATGTTTTTCCCTTAGGTGCAGCTCACTTGTTATGTGAGGTTTTCTTGGTCACTCATCCCTATAGCAACATTCCCAATAGATCTCCAAACTGTAATTAGCCTTTCAAAAGGCCTGTGAAAAGTCAACCAGAATTACTATGCCTTGGCCCAAACCACATGCATGACTCCTCTCTGTGCTTCCCCAAGTGGGCATCCTCTGCTACAGGTTACCGGGAAGCCAGCAGTTATTCTGGGGTAGGTTAGAGGGAGTCCTGATGCTGTGCCAGCACTGCTCAGCAATAGACACAACCCTGGTGTGATACCAGTGCTGTTCTAGCTACACGTGCAGAGCACAGCACTGTATGGGCCACTGCAGGGAAAGTTAACTCCATCCCAACCAGACCCAGTACAAGAGTCAAGACCTATTTCGCCTATAAATACAGAACCAGTTTCACAGTACAGTGGTCCTAGTATGCATCTGCGTGGAGATCGTTCTTGATCATTCTCAGGTTTCTAGCTTTCTTACTGCAGCTGGACCTCTGCATATGTTCCGATGTATCTAAAATTGGCTTTAACATTCTTCTGTTGAAGATAACTTTACATGTAATTACGCTTGCTTAGATTTAATTTACAAAATTAAAGTAGACTGATTATAGCCCCTCAGTCCTACATGGATGACAGCAGTAAGTCTTGGAGGATGTGCGCAGGTCCAGTTCAGCAATCTGTTACACTGTGATTCACACCCATGTAATTCCATTAATTTCCTGAAAGTTTCACTGGTATATAATCAGCACAGCAAAATCAAAATCAAAATCACTGCCTTCTCTGCCACACAGGGCAGGCTGGGGTAACACAGAAGATGGCGCTGCTACACGTTGGCATGTGCTGCATACATGCCTGACTGTGTGTCAACACAGAAAGGTAACTAGCTTTCTACTTTTACTGCACTAACCATTGCAATCTCACTATCTATTTATTGCAACATTTCCACCTCACGTTAATAAGGATCCAAACTGCTGATTGTCATTGTTTCGACCGTCCTTCAGTTGCCATTCGATATGGTCTCTGCCACGTAAGATGACTGCTCTGTGGTATTCACTTTCCCACTGAAATTCCTGCTGCATGGTCATGTGTAGCACTGTACGCACCTGGAGCAGCCCCAGAGCATGAGAGCTTTTAAACCATTACTTCACTGAAGAAATGAAAGTATTTCAAACACTGGCAGGTAATGGACAAGTGGGTCAGGATAACTCTTTCCTCTGGAAATAAGAAAATATTCACATCCTGGGTAGCAGAAGGAAAAACATTGGCAGCAGGTAATGTGAGGGGATCATTCCTCCCTACTTCACATTGACGAGACTTTTGTGGAGTGCTGGGTCCAGTGGTGTTAAATAAAGACATGCACTTAGTGGATTGAGTCCAGAAAAATGCCACAAATACCATGAAGGGCTTGGAGCATCTGTCATACAAGGAGAGGCTGAGCATAGCACTGCATGAGGTATTTTTTCTGATACAAATCACAGCATTTCAGCAGCAGCAAGATATTTAAGGTACCTTATCTAGGAACAACCTTAGCTTTGCATTGCTAAATAAATTCCTCTTAGAAATACACAGACAGCATCAGAAATGAAAGTGAGACAGGACCCCACCAACCTCTGAAGTTCTAAACAATCACAGCAAATTTCATTGTTCCACTGTGAAGCTGGGCATGGGACAGAAGTAAGCCATAAAGGTTTAAGTGTTACAGTGCCAAGTTGCCTTTCTACTGGTTTTCATCTATAGCTTTCCATCACACTGGACTTTATTCTTATTTTGCTGGGCTGTCCTAGCCTATTTAGGCAATAACTTTATGATTTATGAATAATTTTATGAAGCTCTTCCAGTTCTGGGAACAAAGATGGGATCTCAGCATAGCCCCCCATCTTTAGTTGTCTTTGATGCCTCAGAAACAGAACAACCACTTGGTTATTTTTCCTCTCTTTCCATACAATCCAATCCTGCACAATCAATATCCTCCAAGACCAAATCCTCATCAATAACTCAACCTCTGACAAGTCTAGCAGGGAAGCAGAGAACAAAGCAGAAAAAGTACAGTGAAATCCTAGATGCCTTTAAGGAGTTAAGCTTGAAAACTCAGGCGTGGGGAGTTTCACCCATCATGGAAGAACAGACCAGATAATATAGTAGAGCCTTCAATGTGCAAGCAGGTGAAACAATCTTAAAAGAAAATAAAAAGCTGTGGAAAGCTAAAGGGAACAGTAGTTAATGGAGATGAAGACCAGGAAAACAGCTTTACAACAAAATATGCTCCATCAAACTTCCTCCTTCATCCAGTTTCAAGCTTCTTTTCTTACTAAAACCACCCAGTGGCCCTACATGAGCCCTAAAACCTGTTTTGCAATCACAGATAAAAACAGTATCTGTGTCGGTAGAAGCAGCTGGAGATGGGACAGGGACCTGCAGACCTCTGTCTCCTATGCACATCAGCAAGTAACTGCATGGCCTCTGGTGCATGATGGTAATGGTTATAATGAGTTTTGATGTAAGTTTTATTAAAATTTTAATTCATAGAATTGTGCAGAAAGTCTGGATGCAAAACTCCATATTCATCAACTCTCAAGCTTGCTCTATTAAACACAGAAGGAGGAACATATGAATACAGTCATAACCCATAAAACAAAAGCAGTCATGATTGACTATAATTTTTATGATGTTCTTCCTAAATATTTCAGTTAACATCCACAATATCTGAAATATTTATGATAATTTATATCCATCAGTCTGAGTCATAACTTTTAAGATTAGCCCTGTGACAGGAGTACAGAGCACCCCCTGATTGTGAATGCCTGGAAATTGTCATTTGTTACTGAAGAGTCTTAGGGGAGATTTCTTGCAGTATATTTTTAAGAATTTCACCTGCACAGAACCTCCCAATGCATTAGCCCCAGCAAGGGGTGAAGGCTCATGGGATTTTGTGCACATTGCTAAGTTTTGAAAAACTTCCAAATCTGGAAACAATTATTTTGCTTCTAGGTGAACTGTGCTTTGTGCAGCATTCAAATAACTCTTGTGCTACCACGTAATGGAAAGGAGACTTCCCCATAAGAATGACTGATAGAAAACTTTCTTATAAAAGAGTAACTCATACCTGGGGGGAAAAACATGAACGGCTTATTAATCTTTGCAACACACTGCATTTGCAGAAAAATTTAAAATGATGATGGAAAAGAAAGCTTAATTTCAGCAGTCCTCAGCAAGCAAACATTCTGCCACCTTCAGCTGAGACACTAGAGCAGGCATTTAGGCCTCAGGCTTGCAAAGAGATATCCATGCTGAATATTGTGAAGCCATCACTCATCAGGACTGCTCATGGGCTGAAAACCAAGCAAAGTATTTGCAGAACTGAAGTGTAATGCATCTAATGAATTCATTCCCTTTGATAATGAAAAATAATTAAGAAAAACAATTGAGTCATTCCCATTTAAAATTTAATACTGACTGTGTAAGTGCATGGTTTTTAGAAGTCATTTTCTTAATCTTAAGAGCTGCTATTCATCTAAGTCCAAATGAAAAATAAATGAGCTACAGTGCAAAGGTAGAGAGCAGATGTTACAAGCAGTAATTTTTCTTTCTTATCAAAATCAGAATAAAACCATACTTACAAGAAAAGATAATCCGCAAGAAAATGTTCTGTTTTTGAGAAACTTTTAAAACCTGCCTACTACCATAAACACAAGTTTTCTAACAAATCTAGAGCAGCAAAGTAACAACATACTGAAGGAGTACTCAAACTGTTGGGATAAAAATGTCAAGTACCCAGGTCCAGCAAATGTTCATATTGCATTTTCAAACGCTCTTGAAACAATCAAACACTGTCATCAAAACACCTATCTACTAAAACACTCTGGTATAAAAAAATTAAATTCTATGTTGTTTTCAGTTTGGAAATGCAGCTCATGCTGTAATCAAATGGAGGAGTTTATAAAGATGGATTAAAAGAAACTTAGACACTGAGTAAAGAACTTCATATATTCCTCAAATTGTGTATAGTGTCATCTGTCAGATAATATGTATATCATCTTTAATAAGTACAACAAATTGTGGGATACCCATACTTCCCCAAGTAGTATCTTTGCAGTAATGTATTACCATTACTAATTATTTTAATAAATTGGCTATCACTATTTAGAATATCTATTAAACTGTCATTGTTGGATCATGGTGTTTGTTTTTGTCTTTTTTTGTTTTTAATCTTACATCGATTCTATGAAAATAGGGAGATTTCAGGAATATTCCTACTGTTAGCTGTACACACAGTGTAACAGAGTGGTCACTGGAGATCATCTAGACCAACCTCCCTGCCAAGCAGGGTCACCTAGAGCACATTGTACAGGATCATGTGCTGTGGCTGGAAAGCTGTGCAGAGGAAAGGGATCTGGGGGTGTTTATCGACACTCACCTGAACATGAGCCAGCAGTGTGCCCAGTTGGCCAAGAAGGCCAATGGCATCCTGGCTTGTATCAGGAATAGTGTGGCCAGCAGGACCAGGGAGGTGATCGTCCCCCTGTACTCGGCTCTGGTGAGGCCGCACCTCGAGCGCTGTGTTCAGTTTTGGGCCCCTCACTACAAGAAGGGCATCGAGGCCCTGGAGCATGTCCAGAGAAGGGCTACGAAGATGGTGAAGGGTCTGGAACACAAGTCCTATGAGGAGCAGCTGAGGGAGCTGGGGTTGTTTAGTCTGGGGAAGAGGAGGCTCAGGGGAGACCTTATTGCTTTCTACAACTACCTGAAAGGAAGGTGTGGGGAGCTGGGGATCGGCCTCTTCTCAACAGGTAACTAGTGATAGGACTAGAGGGAATGGCCTCAAGTTGCACCAGGGGAGGTTTAGGTTGGAAATTAGGAGACATTTCTTCTCAGAAAGAGTAGTCAGGCATTGGAACGGGTTGCCCAGGGAGGTGGTGGAGTAGTGGGTGACATTGGTAGTAGGGGGATGGTTGGACCAGTTTATCTTGAAGGTCTTTTCCATCCTTAATGATTCTATGATTCTATCATGTCCAGGCAGGTTTTGAATATCTCCAAAGAAGGACAATCCACAGCCTCTCTGGGCAACCTGTTCCAGTGCTCAGTCACCCGCACAGTAAAGAAGTTTTCCTTCACATTCTGGTGGAACTTCCTGTGTTTCAGTTTGAGCCCATTGCCTCTTGTACTGTCACTGGGCACCACTGCAAAAAGTCTGGCCCCATCCTCTTGACACCCTTCCTTCAGATATTTATACTCATTGATAAGATTCCTTCTCAGTCTTCTCCAAGCTAAACAGGCCCAGCTCTCTCAGTCTCTCCTCATATGACAGATACTCCAGTCCCCTAATCAGCTTAATAGTCTTCCACTGGACTCAGTCCAGTAGCTCCATGTTCTTCTCATGCTGGGGAGCCAGAACTGGACACAGTACTCCAGGTGTGGCCTTGCCAGGGCTAAGGAGAGAGGGAGGATCACCTTCTTCGACCTGCTGGCAACACTGTTCCTAATGCACCCCACTGGCCTTCTTGGCCACAAGGGCACATTGCTGGCTCATGGTTAACCTGCTGTCCACCAGGACTCCCAGGTCCTTCTCCGCTGAGCTGCTATCCACCAGGACAACCTCTAACCTGTACTGGTGAATGAGGTTATTCCTTCCTAGGTGAAGGACACTGCACTTGCCTTCGTTGAACTTGATGAGGTCCCTCTCTGCCCAACTTCTCAGCCTGTCCAGGTCCCTCTGAATGGCAGCACAGCCCTCTGCTGTATCAATCACTCCTCACAGTTCTGTGTCATCAGCAAACTTGCTGAGGGTGCACTCTGTTCCATCATCTAGGTCGCTGATGAATAAATTGAATAAGACTGGACCCAGTACTGACCCCTGGGGGACACTGCTTTCTAAAGGCCTCCAAATAGACTCAGTGTCGCTAAGCACAGCCCTCTGATCTCTGCCATCCAGCCAGTTCTCAATCCACCTCACTGTCCACTCATCTATCCTGACCTTCCTGAGCTTGTCTATGAGGATGTAATGGGAGATATTGTCGAAAGCCTTGCTGAAGTCAAGGTAGACAGCATCCGCTGCTCTCCCCTCATTTACCCATCCAGTCATCCCATCATAGAAGGCTATCAGATTGGTTAAGCATGATTTCCCCTTGGTGAGTCCATGCTGACTACTCTTGATCACCTTCTTTTCCTCCACATGCTTGGAGATGACCTCCAGGATGAGCTGTTCCATCACCTTTCCAGGGATGGAGGTGAGGCTGACTGGCCTGTAGTTTCCTAGATCCTCCTTCTTGCCCTTTTTGAAGACTGGAGCAACACTGGCTTTCTTCCGGGCCTCAGGCACCTCTCCTGTTCTCCATGACTTTTCAAAAATGATGGAGAGTGGCCTAGAAATAACATTGGCCAGCTCCCTCAGCACTCATGGGTACATCCCATCAGGGCCATGGATCTGTGAGCATCAGGTTTACCTAAATAATCTCCAACCCAATCCCTCTTGACCAAGGGAAAGTTTTCCTTTTTCCAGATTTTCTTTCTTGTTTCCAGGGTCAGGGATTTCTGGGGGCTGACCTTAGCAGTAAAGGCTGAAGCAAAGAAGACAACTCTGACTTCTCTTTATCTTTTGTCAAGAGGGTATCTACACCATTCAGCAGCAGGCCCACGCTTCCATTTACAAAACCACAGGCAATATTTTGTAACTGTTACTGGGTTTCATTACGTGTATTTCAGAGAAATTATTGAAAAGTTAGCCCCGTCAGACTGATACTTGTGAAAACATACACTACTGCTTAGCTTCAGTGTGCAAAGGAAAACAATGGGTCGTTACACCCTTAGGAAGTATCTTCAGAATAAAGCTGATGGGCCATTAGCCCAAATCTGTTTACCTCCAAAAGTAGAAGGTCACCAGAGCATACAGTCTCAATGAAGAGCAAGAAGTGAAATACTTATGTTCATCCCCTTTACCTGTTTGCATCAGGTTTTCTTCCTCACAGAACCATATGAGATTCACTGGAGAAAATAGTCTTTTATTGACAAATGCACACTAATCAACGAAGGGAGATGATCAGGTTTTACTCCTCATTGAAACTAAAAGTAGTTGCTGGCATAAAATGAAACATCTCCAAGGATATGATGCTTTGGTTTACAATACTTCATTTACATACTTCAATTAAGATAAAAGGCAAGACTACCACCTAAGAAATAACTGCAGAGATTTAATATTGTCTGTCTGAGAACAGTATCCTAAATTAGTTTCTCAGCTCCCAGCACATTCTTCATATTAGTTACAGAGTAAGTATCCATAGATGTTTCACAAACCATATGGAAACATGGTACCCCAGTATCAGGAAAAATGTGTCTACCAGGAACCAGGAATGAGCATGAAGGCTCTTTGGCAAGCAACAAGATATTGGACACCATGCCTAAACCCGGAACATGTCACATGCATGGATGTAGGAGCTGGAACCCGCTGATATCCATGGTCTCATTCAGAATTCCTCCTGTACTCATCAGCACAACATTCTTACTGGCACTACCAGCAAGTTGCTGCCTCGACACTGAGTTCATCTATATTTAATTCCTCACAGCATCTAGGGAATAATATGAATTTGTTACTAAAAAGTTAAAATAGGCAGATGGGGAAAAAAAATAATCTCATTGCTTCTATGGACCACATGGCATGCCTGCTGGGCAGTTTAACAGAAATTCAAAGATGCTTCTGATGCTTAGGCACATCTTTTGTGAAAAGCATGCTTAATGAAAGTATTGTGGGACTAGTGATTTAGGTTTTTTTTCCCCAAGAGATCAATTTCTGATAGACATCACATAACAAATGATTTCCCTGCTAATTTTTCTCTGGATAACCCATTCAGTTGCTTTGTTCTTTCAAAGGAGTATTAGTTGACTTGATATATCATCTTTCTTATCTGAACTTACTTCAAAGCTCTGTGTGCCAGCAGGTCTAGCAGACGCATCATCTGAAACATGCTTAGTGCTTACCTGAAGTACTCAGTTATGCTTCTGCTTTAATAGCATCTTAATAGAAGCCCAAACTAGATGTCCTTAGCTTGTAACTGCACTGAAACAAAGGTCTTTATATCAGGTCAGTAAGCTGAACATCCTGAACCTTGTGCCTCACAGATTCATGACCCTGTACAACTCAGTAACTGACTTCTGCCAAGCTCCATCCTCCATCAGAGTATGAGTCAGTAACGTGGAGAAGCTCTATTCTTGCTGTCAGAGAACAGCTGAAGACACTCAAGAATCTTATGCCCACAAATACATCGAAGAAGCTAAAGATGCTCTGCCAGTGTGACTGCAAAGCCCAAAATCACAGCATCTTCCTAACAGATTAGAGATGACACAGCATGAGTTCAGAGTAATACAGGGTTGTCAACAGCCTAAGGGTCTAGAAAGATGTAGAAAGATTTAAAGGAGAGAGAAACAATGTGGAGATTTGTCCTCTTCCTTTGCTAAAAGCAAGAAACTAGAAAATCAGAAGAAGCCATCCCTGTGGAGCTTAAAGGACCCCAAAATTTCCTTGCTAGCAAATAGAGTAAAGCCAGCAACAGGAGAGAAAACAAGGGAAAAGGAGGAGATTGTCATGATTTAGAGAGGCAATTGCTTCCTTCTTGACAAAGTTATGTATGCTTGCTGGCTTTTCCTTTTCCCAGAATGGAAATCATTCAGGAAAAGAGAAATACTTAATGCTTTCCTCTCTTCATCCTCAAAATTAAAATGAAGTAAGCCCTGACAGCATTTTTTCGTCTTCGATTAAGGATCCAGCACAAACTAAATGAGCAGTAGTTTCACCTTATATGCCACAAGGCAGCCGCCGTATGGGGAGGGTGCTAGTGAGGAGGGCAGCACTGTGTAATGTTCTGCACAACCTATGTGCATCACCTTGCTAGGGAATGCTAATTCCAGTTCAGCCAGTCAGCCTCCTGTGCCCAGCCCTAACACAAAAGATGATGCAATGTCACTGCCACACAAGGTCAGCATCCATGTGACGCTTACCAAAATAGCTGGCAAGCCTTTGTTGCTGCTTTTGACAATCAGCTTCAATAGACCCTTGGACATTAGCCTCTCATCTACTGAGAAAAGCATTATTGTTTAGAGCTAGCAGATACTTCTTCGTCTCCCAGAGTGAAAATCATGGGCAGGGTAATGTCTCTTGGACATTCAGAATAGAAGTGTACTTTACTGATAACAGAATCACTAGAGCATGTGACTGGCACTAGAGCTTAGTAACTGAAAAAATATCTTTCTATCTTTAGGTTTATAAGTCATATCCAGTCTGGAATGAGAGCAGCTGTAAATTATTACTGCATCTGATTGTGCTATGGGCTATCCCTTATGAACAGTTAGCCTCAAAGCATTTCTGTTTGTCAACATTACCCAGAAAAATAGTCACTGGTGACTTTCTCTGGCTGAAAAAAAAAATAAAAGAGCTCATAGGCTTTATATTCACATATATTTTTACAACACAAAAGATACAATTAGATCCATCCTTCCAAACAACAAGCCTAATACTCTCTTCAGCTATAAATCCACTAATGCAAGGATTTAATTCTCAGTCAGTTCTGTACAGCAGCTAGCACCTTCTCCCAGTTATACAGCAAATGAATATAGTCAAGCTTTCACAAACAGTACACATATTTACTCCCTGTGTTATAAAGCCCAAACAGTCCTTCACATGCTATTCAGCGGTATTTTGGAATTTCCTTGTCCCTTCCACTGTCAGGTCCAAGTCAAAACAGCTTTGTGATAACATGTCACCGACTATCTGCCCAAGACCGAACTACCACACATTGTTCATATGAGGAATAACATCAGGAAGAGTACTCTGCTTGAGCAGGTTTGACCCCAACAGATAAAGACAGCCTTTAGAAACACAACACACTGACAGAGCCATGTGTAATGCTCATGGAAAGGACATGTTCTCCAAGAATATGCCAAGAAGTTTGTTAAAAGTTCACAGAGCATATAGCATTGCCAATTTCTACAGTGGCTCATGAATTAAACTGCCAGCAGCCTTTCATCATCATATGTGTCTTTTGGTCCAGGTTCTCTGCATGTAACTAGACCCCCATTTTCAGATAGACCATTATTTCAAAACCACAGACACTTGCAGCTTAAAGGCTCTTTGGTTCTCCGAACAATATTTTTCCTTTTGCTGAGCTGTCATCCAAGACAGACTTTATACACACAAAAGCCTGATCCCTAGGGACAATGCGAATTCAGTGTTCCAAATAGCAAGCTCCCTTACCAAATTAAATACTTTGTTTTTAGCTTTAAAAATAACTGCAAAGTTTATCTTTCTAAGCTCTCATTCAATGCTGAGAAGCATACTGAGAGAGGATCAATGCCCCTTTTTCTCCTACTCATACAAGTCTCACTACAAATACACAACCAGACAGAATTTCTATAAGGTGATGCACGGGCATTACTCTGGAGCGGGTTGACATCAAAAAGTTGACTCCCCAGGACAGTTCTTCAGAAGAATAAAAATTTGGACACTTACAAAGTTGTGTCTTTCTTTTACTTAGTATCACAGAAACATCGGTCTGTTCTGGATTAGGTTGGTGTTGAGATATTAAGGCAGAATCTTCAGCAAAATGTAACAAATTACAAGCAAACATAACACAAAAATTGGTCTCCAGAATTTGACCTTAAACAGTGAGGTTTTCTACAGATTTGCAATCCTAATCAACTGGACCGTTTCATATATCCAGTCAATTCAGGACATGTGCACTCAGACTTCAAGACTGACAATGATGCTGGCCTGATATGTCAAATATGGCCTGATACACACCTTCAGATATGAGTAACGCAATTCTCACATTCTTATTCTGTTACACTAACCAGCTGATTTTAAGAGCTGCTGTGGTTTATTTAGGATAAAGGGTTGCAAAGTCTCATTCAAATTACTGTCCTGGTTTGGACACCAATTAAAATTATTGAATTGTTTTTAAAAACTTCACAGTGAGTCTTCTTAAGAACTTTCATTCTTCCTACAAAGAAATGATTATAACGATTTCTGTACTGTTATGTCAGTTTATGAAATAAATAGTCAATTAAAGGTCCATTATCAATTTCATGTATTAGCAATGCAGCCTAATAAATCAAGTGTAAAGTCAAATGCCAGCTTATTCTTTAACACTTGTTGGCATGATTGTATTAATTTTGTTAGAAATTCTCAATTAAAGCCACATGTCACATTTCCAGTATGGTGGAAAAGTAACATTTTTGTTTCCAATATGGTTAAAACTTCTCTGAAACAGTGTGATGAAAGATTAAGACCAACTCCAAACAGACATTGTGGATCAATTCTCAAACACATAAATCAAGCCATGTTTCACTAGCTGCTATAGAATATGAAGTTTTTGACATACTTTACAAATGTTTTGCAGCTGGATGTTACATCTCCCAGGGAGATTGAAATTACATTTTTATAACTCTGTATAATCCTTGCTGATTGGTAGAATTATAAGCTGTAGTCTTGCTACAGTGTAAGCAGTGCACAGGAAGGGGCTATGCAAGTTTCTGAGGATGAATGTTTAATATGATGTGTTGGCAAGCCTGGACCATGATGGTGATTATCCGTAACACTGAATAATGATTGACCTTAAAAGTTTTATGTTACTAGGTAGTGAATGCACCAGTTACTTCTTGCTTGAGTTTTTTTTTCTGTGATGGCTGCTATTTCATTTTCTTCAGTATGGTGGTGGGAATTTAACTTTTTATAGACTACCTTAATGCTAGCAAATGCGGCTAGCTTACGGAGAAAAACAGAAAAGTTTTTAAATTCTGACACTTTAACATTTGACAATAGGAAAAGTGATCTGAAAAACTTTTACAAACCTAGCATTTTTCTCTAAGAGAACAGGCTTGATTCCCTAGTGTTTCCCATCACTTTCTCACTGGCGTAGATCTGATTTCACATTAGTTACAGAGATTTGTAAGTGATGGAATGCTCTGGGGAAATCAGACCAGTGCTTTTAGCGGTGATAAACTGAAATTAAGAGAAGATGAAATTATTTTGCAGCAAAGAAAATCAGTGAAGAAAAAAAATCCATGAAAAAAAAAATACACAAAAAACTGTCTACCAGAAAGGCACAAGTAAGTCTAGCTAAAAAACTGTTCCACGCTGTGTGGGAGTCTTCTCCAAATTCCAAAGTGCTGCCGATTTCTATTTCTTTCCCTCCATGCAGTACCTACTCAATGTACCTGGTAACTATTTTTTTTGGTCTGATTTTGCACCATGTATTCTATCTAGCTGGTGGCATCAGAGTCAATGCCAGACATATTTTGAGAGACCATTTGATACAGAATTTACCTCTTTAAACATGTGAGCCTGATTCTTCACAGCTATGCAACATGATTTTAAAACTCCCTATGGTTGTAGCAGGCACTTTTTTGGTGTAGTGGGTTTGCCTTAGGCCCCAGAAGCTTGCTGTATCCAGACACCATATCCTACACCACCCCCACCCCAATTTTATAATCTAACCTGGAGTATGCCTTGGCCTTTGGACTCCAGTGCAGCTGCCATGTCAGCCTCCATTTTTAAACTACTTTCTGAAATCACCAAAGAAAGTGCAAAGTAACAGACAGTGGAGAAGTAGGATCTTGATTTCCCATTTGTAACAGCAACATGAGGTGTTTTGCTTCTGCTCACTGTTTAGCTCATTTTTCCATGCTTTCCATTTTGAACCCGTAAAGGGAGGCTACCAAAGCAAAACCACCACTTTATTTCAACTCGTGAAGCGCCTTCAATATCCAGAGTGCCAGCAAAAGATTTTACTTTTATTGACTCGTCTGTATTGTACTCAAGAGCCTCAAAGGAGAAAGAAGTCATTTCAATGGTCTTTAAGAAAAATCTTGGTAGAGTGAGATGAATTATGCTGTAAAATAATGCTTTCTTTATGGCATCACAAGCACTGAGAAAACTTGAGAGACTAGCCCTCTTCACAAAGTACACAATTCATATTTCAAAGCAAAATACTGTTTTTCAAATATCTACATTAAGAAGGCACCAAACATATTAGAGATCTGCTCTTTTGTCTGGCCACGTTTCAGACTGAGAAAGTAAGTGTGTGTTTGTAAGAGCTGAGTATTCAAAGCTCAAGCATTGGGAAGCAAAGCCTTGTTTACAGAGTCCTTCCTGGATATCTTAATAAAAATGCTTGAAGTATTTCACGTTATATGTGCCATGTGGATTCAAGTACACTGATAAGGGGGAGTGTATTGAAAGCTGAGAAGGCAATAAAAAATTGAAATCCACTAATGTTATACTTCAGTAGAAACTGAGAAGTCACCCATAAACAAGCTATTAGATTTCAAGGGTTGTAGTGGAGACAGACATGAAACTACTGAAGCTTTGTGAAGCCCTCAACTTTTTCTGTGCAATTTACATAAAATAGTACAGTACTTAACTAAAATCTACAAAGTTAAGCAAACATAAGAATCAGAAGAGTAAAAACAGGAAGATAGGTGAAGCAGCACTCTGCAAATACTCATCCACATGGTATGGGTTGCAGTTTGTGACCTCCATCATTACTTTTGATAAGGATCCTAGGATATATTTTTCCTCACAAGCATTATTTTTACATAGTCATGAGCCATCAGATCTATTCTAACCCCAGAATTCTAACACTAATAATTTACTCAGTTATGTCTTTACTGAATACCGTTTTCTAAAATAAAATAAGGTAAAAAACAAGATGCAAACCCAACCAAGGTGACCACAAACTTCTCAAAAATCAAGACTGAAAAATGTAAATACACTTAGTACAGAGAAGGCAGGTGTTTAAAAAATTCATTTAAAAGTTCTCCCATTTACACTAATCTCATTCTTAATTCACCTTATCATCTTTTCATAAAGGTCAGCTTTTCTTCCAGTTATAGGATGCATTCATTAGGTACAATACGTTAAATCTGAATGCATCATTATTTTTTTTGACCAGAGGGTTGAGGGCTTTTAGTTACCTTATTGTCTGCATAGGTTAGAAGTTAATTTTTATTGCAAAATAATTACAGTTAACTTGTTTGCCTTACTTCTGTAGGGAAATCCATACTCAGCAAAGAATTTGTGCTCTAGCATCAGCAGATACTTAAAATTTCAAGACAAATTTACAGTGCGTCATTCAACCAACTTTGTCAACAGTGGACAATTTTAATTTGTGTGTTACAATAAGTACCATATGATTTATGACTGCATAGACCTAAAACATGTTCCTTTGTGAACTTAGAAATGTTAACTGCAATTGAAAATACCTACCTTTGTAAGTTACAGTGGAACATAAAGTTAACATTTGTAAATATGATATACACTTATGTTATAGTGTAATAAAAGCAACCAGAAATTAGTTTGGAAGTCTAAGACTTATTCACTGCTGGCTAATTATTCATAATACTGTCAAATAACAAAATAGTATTTGAGCAAGAGATGCAACAGCAGATCTCTCACAGAAAGCTAATACTTTGGTATACAACTGTCCCACTCTGGTGTTGTCAGTAAAAGAAATATTTAATATTAGTGAAATTTAAAGACTGAGTTTACTTTCATTGAGGTTTATGCACATACCAGAGCTTCATTAGAGCACTGTATACCTAAATGAAGCCTCCTTTCTGCATGAATCCCAGAACAAAGCATGCATTTCCATGACAAAGGTGAAGCCAGAATAAGAAACATTAGGAAACATACCCCACTTCAAACATGTTCACTAAATCTTATTTAAATACAGCAAGAAAAGCAAGACTTCTTTTTAAAGCTGTGGATGACATGGATTCTTTGGAAAACTTGTTATACTTATTTGACCTATTTGGTGCTAGGATGACAGCACTGTCCAACTACAACCAAAATGTTTGCTCCTAGAGAACTCTGACAACACAACGTACCACAACTCTGCAAAGCGTGCTATTAAAAAGCTAAAATCACCACCACATCTGTCAGTTCACTAGTATCCCAAGGAAACAAATGCCAACAACACATTGCTAGATAGTTTATTTTTCAACAAAACAAAAAGGATGGTTCAATTGTATAGACTCTCTGTTCTCACATTAGCAAGCACCAACAAATGCTCTATTATATGCTAAACAGATTTCATTCAAATGCACTCAAAAATTTCATTGTATTATCATTCTTTTAAACAAAAGCAACATTATTTATCTCAATTCAACTTTGGATGCAATATAAAGCACATTTTCCAGTTGGGAAGAAAACTGAAATTCAGTACAAGCTACATTTTGTCTAACTAGCATTTACCCACAAAAACAATTTTTCATTTAATTTTTTTTTTTCTAAACAGAGCTAATCCAATCAGCAACAAAGACATTAACAAATGTAATGTGCAAAAATATTACCTCTGATTACAGCGGTAAAACACACACCAATGTTAAAACACTTTGAGAAATAAAACATCGTATTTCTGAAAGCCAAACACAGAGGTATGTTAAGTGAATAATAAAAACACACTTGTGTGTACTAATTGGATAATGACATAGATTGCTGTGACTGTCAGTTACCACTGTGCCTTTAAAAGTTCCTTTTCCTAAGCATATAATTTCACTGTTAAAAATGAATAAAAACCTATGCAACTACCTCAAGACAGCCTTGCATATGGTAAGACTTAACTTCAGTGTTACTTAGAAAATACCCATTGTAAATCTTTGCATGCTACATTCTCGTTTACTTTATATTTGCCTAGGGTGTCTTTTGTTTTGTGTTTTTAAACTTTTCTGAACCCTCGTGAAAGTTTACAGGGAGAGCAGTACACATGGTATTAATCCATTCTTCACTGCAGATAAAAAGAGTGGAGTTTCAGAGTCTCTAGTCTGGATTACAAAGATTTTCACTGCAAGAAAGCCCTGGGTAAAGCTTCTCCCGATTTACACCAAGAGACCGTCTGTCCTCCAGTCTTCCTGCCTGGCTGAAATCCCCAAGTAATGGCACAGCCATGACCTGCTATCACCTCTCATGCTACATCTCCCCAGGCACTCTGATGAGTGTTTTTAATATCACTCGTTTCACCAAGGCAGGGAGACTCGTCAAAATTAAACTAAATCCCGAAGCAAGCTTCCACCTCAGTGCATAGTTGGTAAGGCTGAGGAAGTCTGCATCGTGTATGTAAACAGACTCAGAATAAGCATTTCTGCATGCCTGTGTCTCAATGCAGTTTTTTTGTTTTTATTTTTATCAGCGCTCAGAGATCAGAACTATCAAAGCCATCGCCAGCGTAAAAGCATACCCTGATACAGAGCCAGGGGGAGGTAATTTCAGGAACTCAGACTGAACTTTACCCTCTGCTCCCCACAAGCTGAGGCAGAGGAAAGAGTCCCTACAGACAGGACACGCTCCCAGAGTTTTCCGCTAGCCTCTTGCCTTCGCCCACGCAAGGTATCCGGAGGTGTCCCCCACCCCTTAGCATCGAGTGGCAACACGCAGAGGTGACAACGAGGTACACCCTAAAACGCAGCAGACAAGCCCCAGCACCGGATCAACCCCACAAAGGAGCATGCGGCGAGTTAGGCAAAAAGCCCCCGGACGAGGCGACGTTCCCAAGGGCGCCCAGCAGCAGAGTTGGGAACCCCGACGCTCTGTGCCCCGCACATCCTCCCCGAGCCCTGCTCAGCTCCAGCGTGGCTGAGCACACACCGTCCTCCGCAGGGCTGGGGGGCCGCTTCCCCAGCAAACAGCAGAGCAAACGTGGTCGGTTCCCAGCCAAGTTCGCCCACCGCGCTCGCCGCTGCACGCCTTTCACCTTACCCTGAGGAGAGGGGAGAGAGAGCCTACCTCCCGTGCTCGGCAGTCCGGTTGCGTGCGGGGCGCGCAGTGATGGAGAGCGGGGACCTCTTCAGTGATAATCAGCGCTGAGAGGCTGCTCCTGTGAATAGTGTACATCCTGTAGCAGCAGGCTCTGCTTCTAGCAGCTGGCAGCAGCCTTCGCAGGAGCAGTGATGAGCACAGCTTGAGATCTTCCACAATTAACCAAATATTGTATAGCAGCAACAAATCAACAACTAAAACCCGGCTCGCAAATAAAAGCAAAGTACAATTTCAGATGGGAGCTGAAAGCTTAAGTCACCGAATGCTACATTTCTTCTTCAAGATTATTCCAGCAAGCTCCTTCTGCTATTTTTACTGTACCATAATGCACTAGGTCTGGCTTTTACCCTATTGAAAGAACATGAATATATTATTATCCACACAAAAGAGCAGGTTATTGTTTATGAATTACCAGCCTTCCCAGCAACAAAGGCTATTTTCATAAGAAAACTCAATTTCATTTTAGCTCCAATTTGATTACCAGCTGAAGAAAAGCAGCCCTGCGCCTAAACCTCAAAGGATTTTTATTCATACCATTGAATGGGCTTTATTGCTTCCTTTTCAAAACTGATGTAGAAAGCTTTTAGAGTAAAACATTGACAAAAAATTATTGCGCTGCTATTTTGTGCAATAACAGAGCTGAAGAGGGGCAATGATTTCTCAGTCATCCTTCACTGTACTTCAGAACAGTAAAGGCTGGAATTAATGACAGACCATAGAGAGGAGCTAAGCCAAGGTCTCACAATGCATGTCAAATCTAAATGATCACTATACATTGAAAAGACCCAAAAAAGCCTGCAGCTGATTGATTCATGGCTTTCACAAGAAAGACAGGCTTGAAGAGTTTATTGCACCACAATTTACTCTGAATTATCATAAAAATGAATGTAGAGGCTGAATGTCACCCCGGCACACTCCAAAAACACACATCCAGGGACAAAGTTCACCCAGGAATTATAGCAGTGCTGTTCATGCTACTATAGTTAAGGGTCTGTCACTTTTCTCCTATTATAGGGGGTTTTAGCTCAGCTGTAAAGCAGTGCTCCAGAATAAAACTTGGCACAAAGGTCTCATTTGGAGGGAATATAATTTTTTTAAACAAATGTAAAAGGAAAAAAAATAAAAAACCCTTTCTGGCTGTTTTTAAGTTAAACATTTCTAAAAGCTGCTTGCTAATTTCTGAGGCTTTTTAACAATTGTGTAACTCAAGATCAGCTTTAGGATTTGATTTTTTTTTCCTTTAAGAAATAAAAATTAAGCAGTCAGACTATAAAGGAAACAAACCAGTTTTGCTGTATCAGACAAAAAGATTTAAAACTTGATGATTTTTTTTTAATGGTTTATAGAACACGTGTGATAGAAGAGTGGAATGGCACTGGTAGCAGATGGACTCTGCCAAAGACACCTGGATGCTGTGTTATGAATGCAGCCTCTGTACCACTATGATTTGAACTGGCTCAGTCACTAAACTAAGAAGTCTCCTAAAAATTCGCATACAGAGCATCAGAATTGCTCAAATGCAGCACATTTAAGACTACTGATTATGAGACAATTTGTGTCTTTACACAGCTACAGTAAAAAATTGAATTAATTCATTTTTATCTTTCAATGATTTGACATCAACTTTTGAAAAGCAGCAGAAGAAAATAAACTGCACTTGTTACTGCAAGTCCAACTCAGGGCATTGCTGGTGTGTTTGACTAACTCAGGAGCTTTGAGACATGGATTACTTTTACAAATAAACCAACAGTTCTCATTTCATGCTATATTTCAATCTTTTAATTCATTGTGTATTTTTAATGTTACCAGGCCTGAGCAGAGAGTCATATTAGGGCATTTCTCTCAACCTCATACAGATTTCATGGACGAAAAGTCTGACTTTGGGCATTGGCCACTTAAAACTACAGCAGAGCCCAAACCAGGAATTGCAGAATACTCTGGATTTCCTTTCTGGTTCTCTTCTCAGGATGGGCGCAGCTCATGATGAAGTAGCATCTTGCTGAAGGCAAATGTTGCTCCTGAGGTTCATACCTAGGCTCAGACCCATTAAAATTCCAAGGGGATTGGCTCTTGATGCTCACTTCAGTGAGTCACAGTTTCTCTACTGGGATAATGAGACTATTAAAGTCCTTTGTGAAAAAGAACTTAGAAAGGAAAAATGAACCCGTTCTTGCAAATTTTGGTATAGAGTACTTTTACTGGAAAATATCTAGAGAGCTTATGAAAGCAAAACATGCCCAAAAAGCTCTGCTTTGGCATCAGAGAAAGTGAAAGAAAGAGTGTGTACATCAAAAGAACCATATTGTGAGTAAAATATTATCAGTTGATTTTGTCAGAGATATTGCACAAAGTCAGGTAGCTACCCACAAAATTCAGTGCACACACAGATCACTGTCAACTTGGAATAGCTGGCTATAAAGAGGTATTTTAAAATGCCAGTATACAGCTCAACTTTTTACAGAGGGTCTCATTCTACTCACACCTCAAGTGTTTTCATTCTTCCATTTTAAATTTTACTGTATTTGAAGCTTCTCTGAAGAGTTGGTGGAAATGGCTGTGCATTCCCCCGAGACATGACCAAACTCTGGCAAACTGATGTGGGAAACAGAGGAAAAAATTGTGTCCAGACCAAGTTTAAAAAAAAAAAAAAAAAAAGAGGAATGGCATAGACCATGAAAAGTTGCTTAAATAGTTTTCAAATTGAAAAGTTCTGATCATGTAGCACTTTAATACCCCAAAAAACACTGAGAATGTTGTATGCTCATGTAGGTGTTCTGGACTAGAGAGGGGAAGGCTACAACTGCTTACATGCTGAAAAGTAGTATTTGGAGAATTATACTGTAACTAGTGAAAAACATCTGCTCAGGTACAGCAATTCCAGCTTCTGTTCATGAGGCTTGATGGAACTTCAAGGCACTGGGAGCATCTGTACAATACCACTAGCTAGGGACACAATGTAACACAAAATCCTATATTCTTGGCACCATTTCTGTATGAAAAAGCTACTACAGATCAGAAAAATACTGAACATCAAGAGATCTCATATCATTGCATAAAATAGTTAAATTTGTGTATGTGTACACATGCAGGCTGAAAGTGGTCTCCATATATATCCACAGACAAAATCTAGCCAGTTTTGCAGTGCTCCCATAATTTGTCTCTGTATGTTTTTGTATCTATTATATGAAGTCACGTGCATGTGCACATTTTTGTTTACAGCAGATGCTTTCTGAAAATATCTTTTGTCTCTAATTCTACTTTTTTTTCTTTTTTTTTCTTTTTTTTCTTTTTTTTTTCTTTTTTTTTTTAACATAGAGGATCTGTCAGACTAGGGAGATCTTACAAATAGATGGTATTTTAATATGGTTTTAATACCATGAAAGGCTGAGCTGTCAGGGGGGATGGACCCTCCTGATAAGGGCAGCACCCTGCCCCTTCTCCCACTTGTTTATTCTCTTCGTTCAGGACAGGTAGCATTCAGCACAGGTATGAAAAGCCAGGTTACACAAGGTACCATGCAAAGCAATGGCAAAGAGCCCACTACCACCTGTTGTGAAGCTCATACTTCAGAAAGTTGGCAATGCCTGACATATCACTAAACCATAAGACAGCTTTGTGCCTTTTTATGGCAACAATAAGCAGGGAAATAGCCCCGGGAAACAGCCCCGTTTTGTGAGAGCTTGCACAGGGGCGAGAGAGGCTGCCACGTCACCATTTAAACACAACAACTGCTTAAAAAGGACGGACTTGCTTCTACCTGGTCTTCTTCACTAACCTTTCCATGAGATCAGTAAAGCCATCCTTCCCAAACCCTCTACAAAATATGATGGGGATGTCCTTAACTGCACATAAAATCTCACAGCAATACCATCAGAGGGTTTCTAGCAGACACTACCCTGCACCAGGCTTTTTCCTCCTCTCATTTCATCTTTCCACAAGTTTTTGCCACAGACCCTTCTAGTGTTTCTCACCTTTTCAGGTCTAAATTCAGCAGCAGGCTTACACTTTTTCTCATCCCATTCTCCCATTCAAGTAAAGGCTGTTCTTTGACTTTCCCAGCAGGTCCTGATGCTCCTTTCACCTTCACCTGCTGTCTGTTAAGTGACTGTGAGGAAAGTGGAGAGACCTAACACAGGGGAAAGATGGAATACGCATTTCTGGGCCCAAACCTGGGATGTGAAAGCCTCCCTTACCTCACAACAAAAGTGCTGAAGTGCCTGACCCATCTGAAGTTGGCTAGTAAAATCACTGCTCAGCCAATACACATAAACTGAAGCAGCTAGCACCAGGCAATCCCCTTCATTTTAAAGATGGGCCTGCTGTTATATCATTTCCTTACAAATTCAAGTCAAAGAACTGTCCATCATCTTTCTGCTCTCTGAGATCACAGGTCACCTTGCACTTCAGCACTCAAGAGGTAAGAAAAGTCTTAGAGAAGAGAGTTAGATACAAAAGACCACAGATGTCTCCAACAAGTGAAAGGGGAAGGAAAGGAATTACAGAAATTAAAACTACAACTTCATTTACTCTTTTTATACTATCTCCACTTCTGCTAGGATTAAATTAATTTAATTTCGATTAATTACTCTATTGACATTTTCATTGCTCCCTTTTTTTTTTTTTTTTTGGTTGTTGTTGGTTTTGGTGGTGGTGTTGTTGTTTGTCTGCCCCCTAAGAAAGGCATTAGGCTTACCCAAAAAACAAACATCCTCTCAAATTTTTTATCCTTTCCATAGCACAGCTTCCAGCAGCCCTGCAGCCAGCCAGCAGGTCTGCTCCCTGAGTCACCAGAGAAGTGGCTCAGTAGTTTGGGAATCGTGAATAGAAGCCATTCCTCTACCCAAGTCCGTGAAGGAGAGAGAAAAACCAGTAAAAAGTTGGTACAGACTGGTTATAAGAACTATCACCGTGCAGGCAAGGATGTGAATAAGTGTTCATGAGTATGTTTTGTTGCCCTCCCTTCACTGAGCGGAGGGACATTCAGTGGGATCTTTGGGAAAAAAAAAAAAAAAGGAAGAAAAAAAAAAAAGCAGTATAGAAGTACCTCATCATTGCTGTTTGCATTACCTCAGGAGTTGTGAAAACTACTGGCAGACTTGGAGCCCATTATATCAAGCAGCCATCAAACTTAAACCACTCGCTGGAACAGGACACAAACAGCTCAAAGCAGACACAAATAGACATGGGAGCAGGAGAAGACAAGGCTATGGTGTCAGCCAGTGTGACTGGTGGTGGTGAATTTCATTAATCACTATAACATGTCCCTAATCACATTCACGTTTTTGTAAGTTGTCCCAGAGACTCCGATTTTCAGGTGAAAACTGCATCACAGTTTGTTACTGGTAGAAGGTAACGAGCTTTTCAGTTAGCATGAGACAGTGATGAGAACACAACCCACTGTGCCATTTTGTTAACACAGAGATGGTCAGATCATACGAACCTAAAACCCAGTTTAAATCTCTGTAAGGATACAGGCAATTGGCTGCTCCTTGGCAGAAATCCTTTATCTGTAACCAGAAAAGTAAGCATTCAATTTAGAAAAATAAATACTACTTATTAGAAATGCTATTTAAAATAAGAAAGCAAAGCTCTCTCTGAGAGTTAGCTGGCAGAAAAAAAAAACGTCAGAAGAATATAAGGAAAGACTAGCTGTTGGTGGGAGGAATATTCTAAGACGGCAAGAAAAAAGTAAGTTCAGTTCAAAGGAAGGCTATAAGAAATTTTTGCCTGAAGGAGATTTAAAATGAAGAAGACAATTTAGGGACAGCAAAAGAGACTAGTACTGAAGACAACATACCTAATCTGTAGATATGAAAGTAGCTAGGCGTATGTAGTTAGGAATAGGTCCAAAAAACTGCAGCTGTTTCAGGCCAATCCTACATTTCTGAACGAAAAGGATCCCTGAAGAAAATAATTCTCAATAACTAGTCTTATTTGTGATACAAGGCAGGAAGTTACATCTTGCTTATCTGGCTGTTCTTCTCACTGTGTATTAACATGCTGAGAAGAAGTACGTTTCGGAAAAAAAAAAAAAAAAGCCATGGCATTAGCACACTTTCATCTTTCTTTGCATTATCTCAGGAAGAACAGAACCAAGAATACCTTTTCTACTGATATTTCAAAATAAAGGTAGTTCTCTAAACACCACTGGTATTGTTTGTGACAGAATATAGTTATATCTGCTGCAGTGCTACTGGAAGGAGTTAGCTTCATTTGCAGTGTGTGCGGGGGGGGTCTTTTTTTGAAAATGAAGAAGGAGAATTAAAAAGAAATGTAAAAGGAAGCCGATAGCAAAGGTTGAGGAAAAACACAAAGGGTCTATTGGACAGCACTTCTATTCTTCTCTGTATGGTGCATTAAGTGCATTACAGTAAAAAAGAAGGAGATTTCTTTCCTCCTCTTTAAAGTCCAACGTTATTGAACTTGAAACCTTTAACTGTGAGCAAAGCTGTGGTTTTTCTCTAATACAATTCTACTATTGATTTCTTCATGCATTTCATCGGAATGATTCTGACAGTTTAGAAAAATACATTACCTTGATGAAAGATACAATTTTTCTCATGGAGAAAGGCACTTGGGTAGGCATCTGTGATGCACCAGGCATGTGAATCTTCAATGAAGAAAGGAAGAAACGAAGAAGGAGGGAAGGAAGGAGGGAAGGAGGGAAGGAGGGAAGGAGGGAAGGAGGGAAGGAGGGAGGGAGGGAGGGAGGGAGGGAGGGAGGGAGGGAAGGAAGGAAGGAAGGAAGGAAGGAAGGAAGGAAGGAAGGAAGGAAGGAAGGAAGGAAGGAAGGAAGGAAGGAAGGAAGGAAGGAAGGAAGGAAGGAAGGAAGGAAGGAAGGAAGGAAGGAAGGAAGGAAGGAAGGAAGGAAGGAAGGAAGGAAGGAAGGAAGGAAGGAAGGAAGGAAGTTTGATCCAGTTCTCCTCAGTGAATAGAACTCTGCACAAACAAGTCCCACACTGCATCAGAGTGACTTCATCTTTTGCAAGCACAATCACTTTTTTCTTTCTACCATTTTCTACCATCCTAAATTACTTTCTGGTCTATATATTTATTTTCTATTTTTTTCTCTCTCTGTATTCACTTGATTTGCAATGTGGCATTAGCTTCCTCTTCATGCAACTTGTATATTTTTACCTTTGTGAATGGAGAAAGGTGCATTTTTAATATGTCTACATATCCTAGCACAGAAAAGACCAGCTGCTGTTTTACCACCCAATAACCATTACAGAAAACAGTCTTCCCATTTCCCATCACAATCTTCCCAATTGCACATCTGCTCTCCTTGGATACCCTACACCTTTAGTACACATAAACATGGCTCCTTTTTCTTGCAGCCAGGAATTACACAAAACTCACAGACTTGAAGGGCAAAAATAATCATCTAACCTAACCTCGTGCGTTATGCATAGTATCAGATTTTCCCTGTGTGTGCTATTACAAGCTCAAAAGCTTTTCTTGAACTGGAATGCATGCCTGAATTTATCTTGAGCTGAAATTTGTGCAGTGAAGGACATTGCTTCCTTTGATAAATTATAACAATGCTTAATTTCCCACACTGTTAGAGTTTCCTTCATTGTGCCCTTACTTCTATTCTGAATGTCTTTCAACTATTGTGAAGAGAGAGACTCTAATCAAGCCTCCATAGGCAGAATGTGCACTGGTTTTGATCTTGTTCTGGGAACAAATTCGTCTGAACTAACCATGCTGCCATCATTCTTGTCGTCCATATTATGCCCATCCCCAACACACCTGAAACAATCACTTAGTCACCCTGTATGCAGCCAGCTGTAGGCCTCAAGTTTTCTGGTGGAATTATGGTATGATATTAGCAAGACACAGCTTTGAGAAGACATAAATGAATTTTTCATTTTTACAAAGCTGTCTCCATGAAGATACCACGGAAAAGGATTCCCCAAGGAAATTTGGCCTGCCCATTAGTCCCATTCTGTGGGCACTACAAAAATTCTACGTGTACAAGTGCCAGGAACACTAAGAACACCATGATAGTCCTAAGAAGAACAAAGTTTGAATATTTTCCTAGGAATATTTAACCAAATTATTGCTCTTTTTATATGTTCTCAGGAAAAGAGCAACTGTGTGGATGAACAGCATTCTGTTAGGTGCTTGGAGCTAAAGTTTTCATTTCCATTCAGAGATTCCAGCATATTCACATATACCAGGGTCAACACTCCCTGTGATTATATTACTAGGAAAAATCTCTTTGATTTGTCCTACCCCACATACACAGCATGACCTATAGTACCTAGCCTATGCAATAATCTCATGAAGAGAGCACAAAGACAGCTGATGCAGAACAGACATGGTAGACAACTACATAGACTTGAGGTTGCAACTTCCCTTGCTGTAACGCAGAAAGTGTTTTTTTTTGTGTGTATGTGTTGTGTTTTTTTTTTTTTTTAAAAAGTAGCCTCTCACTTATTCTCTGCTATACAGAAAAATGGTATACATTAGGGTATGTGATGAAAGCTTGTCTTCACACCCACAAAGGGGAACAGAGAGACAACAGCAGGCAGGGAACCCAAATTAAGGACTCCAGGGAACAAACACCATGTCCAGACCCTTCCCAGAGCTACCCCAGCAGAGCCACCAGCCCCAGTGTCCAGGCACAGAACACATCCCAATGAATCCTCATGAGCAGCATCCATGATCACGGATCAGTCGTCTTCAGACTAAGGGGAGTTGCTGCCCAGAGGAGGGACACATTATGGGATGTAAGGGAAGGACATTTTGGGATTCCCCAGGACTTACCACAGAATGCCTGGGAATAAAACAAAGGTAGAGAAGGGAAATACCTAGGTGATCTGGGGAGGAGCAAATGTGGTAAAACAGAGGGATAAGAAGATAAAAAGGGACAGATGCATGTAAATAGGTTGCTGGTTTGTACGTTTATCTGGTCATGTCCTTCATCTGACCAGAGCAGTCCTGTCTTCTTATCAGCTTCCCTTCTAACCCTCTCCTGGGTGAGGTTTCTCCATTCCATGTGCGTGTGTGTGACAGGGGGTCTGCATGCAGCAAGCAGCGTGGGGCCTGGGGTCACAGGGAGCCCTGTGTCCATGGTGGCAGCAGCTGCAGCAAGTGCAGCTGCATGAGCGAGTGTGGGAGCAAAGGTGCCCATGAGCAGGTGAAGTTGTCGGGGCACTGTGCATGTGCATGTGCACGTCTAGGGGTGAGACCATGGGGGGAGCTGGGTATCGGTGAGACCAGGGGAGTCCCACCAGCTGCCAGAGAAACCGGGGGGTCTGGGGAGCCTCTAGGAGCAAGACCCCATTTATGTCTGTCTCTAAAGGTGAGACCATGGGTTTGGCTACTGTGAGACCTGTCCTGGGGAGTCCTTGTCAGGTGTGTGAGTGTGCACATACATTTGAGAGGTACTCTGTGCCAGCAGCTGGAGGGCAACGGGGGCCTTGGGGGCATCCAGGTGCCAGCAGCTGGGGAGACTGGGACCCAGGGTTTAGCTGCGGGGCAGACTGAATGTGTCAGCTCAGCTGCTGGAGGGCTCCACCTTGTACATCGCACAGATATAGCCTAACTAGAGGATCTCCACCCTGCTCAGCCAGAGAGGGGAGCAGGAAGAGGCTGTTGGTTCTGCCTGCATTTGTGCAAGTGCTCTGTGTATCTGTTTGGGTTGACCTGTGGGTCCAGCTGTGTATATACATACACGGTGTATCTGTGTGTGTCCCTGTTTCCTGCTGGGCATACATTTCCAGAATCACTCTTGGTTGGACCTGGGGGCATGCAGAGGCAGCAGGCTTGTCTCTCTTGGGCTCTTGGAGACAGCATGATATGTTTTCCTCTAACAGTACATATTGTCGATTCCTTCTGGATTTATCCCTCATGCAAGCATGAAGTGTCGAATAGGACAGCACTGTCCTCCTAAGTTAGGGCCCAGAATGGCTCCAGAGAGAGGGGGATTTATAGCTAGAAAGGAGAAGCAAAATCTTCAGTTCATAATGTGAAATGTGCAGCACAGGGTGCAGGTGACTTTGCTCCCTTTCAACATTTCCCCTTCCAAAGACAGGAAAAAAAAGGACTAAGCACTCTTTGAGAGGATATTCCTCTCAAAGTTTTTTCTTTTAGCTTCTAAGCCCTAACAGGCAGCAGTTTACTCTCCATGAAACTGTTCCTGACTTGCCTGAATATCTTGTTCAAGAATCAACAAATTCTTGATCAACAGTGAATGGAAGTGTCACAGTTCTTTCAAAATGGCTCTACCTACCTCATTTCTGTCAGCCAAACTGAAGTTACATGCCCAATGTACATCTTTTTCTGCCATATACCCTCGCTTCATAAGCCTGGGCAGGGCAATACAGGCTAGGTCTCACAAATTAGCAGCAGACAGGCTGTCATGCACATTGCTAGGTGGGAAACAAAGAATGTTTTTGCCCAAATATGAAAATCCGAACTCTTCAAAACACCTAGCATAACCCACCATGCTAGAGCTGTGCATACTGGTTGACCACCACAAACCCTTTTCTGGTCCACAGCGGCCTGCAGAATGACCCTTTCAGGGCTACCCATTCATTCATGCTAACACTGATGGCTAAAACAGCTCCTGGCCTGGTTCCATGCCTTGCCTCTGGTTGCAGAGGAACATCAAGCCAGAACTGCTTTTGCTTTACTGTGCTGCTGGGCAAAGAATGCACAGCATCAGCCAGGAGAGATGAGCTGTGAAATAGAAATTGTATTGCAGTGTACAACCCACAAGTATGGGAGGTCTAGCTCAGTCTAGATCAAACAGAGGGTTTTCTATGCAGAAAGGTAACAGAAGAACATGAAAGATGGAAATTATAAGACTGACTTGGAACAGATGCTTCAGTCTTGGCTACAGTTGAATATACAGTCACTGGCGCCAAGCACGTTACCAGAGTAAGATCGCCAGCTAGTGATATTCTGATTTTGAAACACCAAGTTCTTCAAAGTGGAGTTATTCAAACTCTGTGCAAGAGGAATAAATGACCTTCTTCTAGATAAAAACCTTATATTGATAGCTCTCGCCAAGAATAAGAGGTACAGTTTCAAGGTTTCCCTCACCCTTGAAGAAGTTGGGTCCCCTTGGAAGAACACTTCAGTAGAGGTTTCCATTGCAACGTCCAGGAGATGTCTCTGTCCTTCAAGAAAAGCAAGTTAAAAGAGCAGCATTTTCCCCTTCCCTGCTATATTTATTACATCAATAAACCCAAATGCACTACCTAAACCTAAAAAAAAAAGTATTTCCAATACTAAAACTAGGTTTTTAAGCACACTCTTAAAATAGAAAATAAATTTTTATTACTTTTTCCAACTTAACTCACAAAACTTCCTTTAAATTCTGAGTACCACTGAGTCTGAAAAATTAAGCTTTTACTCTTCTGTAATGAGCATAATTTTGTTGAATTACAGCCAACCAGTGAGCCCCCTTAGTTGTTTGAGGACACTGAAAATTATCACAACATTCTATACAATTTCATCAGAACCATGCACGATGTGACACTTACAAGCCACTACGTGTAGGATTTACCACCTGACTAGTATTCTGTATGTACAAATGTATGTATTCGGTACAGTAAAAGGAACATTTTTTTCCTATCCATAATGCCAGGAATTATTATAGGAAAAATGATGTGCACACACACACCAATTCAGCCCTCTATTCTGCATTTCAGAATCCTTATAACTAGCTTATGTAAGATAACCTTGATGGAAATTCAAATTAAAGATTAAATTTCCTTTGTCATCCATTAAAAAAATATACATATATAATACCACATTAGAACAATAGCTGGCAAGCACTATTGTGTCTGCTGAAATAAGAGGAATGTGTAAGCTTTGTGTCATTTTTACTCAATATAAGCATTCCTACAGTCGAGAATAATTCATAAATAGGCAGGCTTTCCTGCAGAGCAGAGACACAGGTGTGGATTTTATTTATTTATTTATGTTTTTTAAAGCGAGGGCATTGCATGTGTCATTACTGCTTCATGAGAGTGCCTGGCGTAGGGGTACCCGGCCCCTGAAGGGTGAGCCAGGATGCCTTGCTGGTCTCTGAGTTCCCTTTGGAGAACTCAGGCTGAGCTGCGTGCTGCCACGCAGCAACCGGCCCCTCATGAATCTCTTGCTGTGGGTTTTCGCACGGAGCTGGGTTCTCCCAGTATGCCTGGTACAGCATGGCTCCTTGAAGAGCAGGTCCTTCAAGGGCACATACAGCAGCTGATAAACCTTCAGCGATATTAGACACCAGCTAATCGCCCATCTTTTAAAGGTAGGGAACTTCACGAGGAACTCGAGATTCAAGCTGGGAGGCACCAACCAGATATACCTCCAGGCTGAGCGGGCAGCTAGAAAGAGGCAGCCTGGGTTGCAGTATCAGACTTCAATGCCTCAAATCTCCCTGCACTTCAGTTTATGTGTCCCTACGTGCCATACTGGATCCCTCCCCTAGTTACGTGAGTAGTTTAGAAAATATTGTTTGTAGCTTGGGCGTATTTTACTCCACAGAAGCAAAGCCATCACTGCCGGTCTTTGAGGAGTAAGGACACGTTCTGCTGGGCACAGAAACCCAAAGTGATTAAACCCAGCCATGGGAAAAAAAAAAAAAAAAAAGAGAGAGACTGTAGTAGAAATGCTAAGATTGAACTGAATGGAGAGTGGATGGGCACGTCTAGGCATGGAAACACCAGAAGGAAACTCAGAAGTAGGGCTGTATGCATGGCAGATGTTGGTAGCACCTAGGTTAGAGTTCCCAGCAAGTTCCCAGCACTGAGAACCCAGTATCCCAGGACATCCTGGTGGAGAAAGCACATGAACTTAAAGAACAGTCTGCATTAGGAGATAGTTACAGAACGATGATGGACAGGAATGGAGTGTTCAGGCACACAGATAAAGGAGATAAAAGGGATTAAATCCTGACTCACACAAGTGGGACAGGATGTACCAAGAGACCACAATCACCGTTAGCTTCTAAGAGATACAAAAGGCACAGTTAGAACCTGAACTTGGTGACCATGTGCTGAAGAACTCAGGAGACATGGGGAGGGGAAGACAACTGACACCAATCGTCCTCTGCCCTAGCCAGACCCTCCAAACATGCAGCTTAGTATTTATGAATAGGAAGCCCAAGTGGAATTAACTTTAAAATAAATAAATAGATAGATAGATAGATAGATAGATAAAAATAAAATAAAATAAATCGCATTGAGATTTGCTACAGTATCTCCTGGATGCCAGCACAACCTTTGGACTGGACTTCAGCTCCTCTCTCTCACGGAGGCTTGGAAAGTACTGAAGGCCCCTTAGTCTCTCAACATCTGCATTTGGTCCCACAGGCTTCCTAGGAAATGAAGAAATGAGGGTTGAACCTTCACAAAGCCTGCCTTTGTCTCATGAGAGGAAGCAGGTATCTCGTGGAGGCACAAATCACAGAAATTACTCTTGACTGACAAACGCGCAGCTATCAAGCCTCCCATTTTGGAGATCAATTGCTGAGAATCTGGTAGTTATTCAGAGTACTCACAGTAGATCTGCCAGCTGCTGTTAATGAATTTAGTGGGAGCGGACACTTTATACTCGGGAGGATGAGAAATTATTCTTGGTCATTGAGGGTCCTCTCCCCAAGATGTTAAACTCGGTCGCTCTCGCTCTAATGGAAACAAAGTACTGGGGCGCTGGTAGTTACTGCTATTGCTGCCTAGCTGTTTACAAGCATTACAGTCACAATTCCTCCTCTGCAATTCCCCATGAGGGAGTTAGTGCATTTGTATACCTAGGCTCTGTTTCAGCTGAGAAGTACTACGTGCACGGGCTAATGGGAAAATAGTCCCTGAGCCTTCAAGTATATTACCTGTGGTAAATTAATCATTTAATATAGGTATACATTTATGTAATATTTGCCTAAGAGTTGCTCTGAAATTCTCTTTGAATAATACACAATTAGATTTAAATGTTTTCCTCAGTTTTCCTTTCATGAGCATATTTTCCAAATTTTCTCCACTAATTCATTCCATAGCTGAATTTCAACTGGTTTGTAAAATTTTACTAACTCGCAAAGATATAATTTGCATAGAAATGAAATACAGACAAAAATGCTGGAGAAAAGAGAAGGAGATTTAAACTAAGTATAGCGTCACAAACAATTTCTTTCATAGGTGCTTTCAAGTGCAGTTGGAAACAGTCATTTAAAAGAATACTATCAAAGAACATGCTGTACCAAGAAATGGTATATTATAAACCTGATTCAAACAGCCACATCTAAATTCCACATTCATATGGATTGAATGATTGACTGATTATTACTGGCATTTATTTCACAGAAAGAGGGCAGCTAAATAAAAGTGTATTATTCAGTCAATGGAGTGCTGTGATGGATAAAGAGGTGAAAATCACAAACATTTAAATCCAACAAAAGGAAGAAGCCAAGGAAAGCAGTGAAAAAGGGGAGAGAATTTATTGCTAAGTGATCATCTTTTAGTCTCATCTATTGATGGTCTGCCTACTCTAG
Organism: Anser cygnoides; assembly: GCF_040182565.1. Classification (NCBI taxonomy): domain Eukaryota; kingdom Metazoa; phylum Chordata; class Aves; order Anseriformes; family Anatidae; genus Anser; species Anser cygnoides. The sequence continues at coordinate 150,075,215 of NC_089873.1, read as the reverse complement.
CAACCAGTCTCAGAAAACAGAATTACAGTTTGTCTTAACAGTCCAAACTGGGAGGAAAAGCTGCAATTAATTTATAGTCAGTAATAAGATTTCACACTAGTCCTTGAAGAATCAAAGGGAAGAACTGTCATTTTTTTAATCTGTATTTCAAGGTTTAAAAAGAAAAGCATGGAAAATTACACCTGGGACAGAGTTTAAGAATGACTCTCAGGCAAAGGAGGAGAAATTGTTCTTTGTTTTCCTTCATGCGTATGGTATATTTACTCCCAATGGTCTTTGAGAGACTAGCGAGGAAGGTCTTTGCTGTTCAATTCTTGCCGGCAGTTCCCAAAGGCAAATAAAATTAAAACAAGTGTTGGTCTTGTATGTCAGTGAGTCAACAGGCAGATTAGTGTACAGTATCATGTAAGCCAAGGGCAACCTTCAAACAGCACTCTAAAATGACTTTTCTCCACATGCAAAATTCTCTAGCTCATTTAAAAGGTGAATCCAGAACTTGAGCTCTGTTCTTCCAGGTGTCTCAGAGCACCATAACAGGCTGCTGGTGCTGGCAGTTCACAAAGGGATGTTAGGGATGTAAGCTAAGCCCCTTTTCCAGAGTACACGTGCAGGTCATCTGGTGTTTAAAACAAAAAGCAGCCAACAGCCACAGTCATTCTCTTTCTTACAACCAGCAGGCTAAAGAGCTTGGCAAGTTTTCCATCTACTCCTCCTTTGCCATGAGCTCAGTAGCAAACCAGGTGCTGAAAGTCACTGCAAAGACCCATTGCTCCTTTTCTTCCTCTACCTGTATTTCTGCCCATCTCCCCACGATGCCCAAAACTGAAGCATGCAAGACAATGAGGGGACAAGATTTGGAAATAACTCCCAGCTATTCTGTGCTGGTTCATTTTTTATAAGCACAAACAGTATCATCTCACACTGACTGAAACCATATTCTGCAATGGTGTTTCAGGGGTTTCTTCGTAAGGACATGCTTATTCTGAAATACTTGCACATTTTAGATCTCTCCTGCTCTAAAAAATAATAGTAAAAATATAAAAAAAAATAAAAAAGAGGTTTATGGGAAAACAACCACAGGGAAAGAAAAGAGAGAGTTACCTTGCTGACTTTAAAATATATCCTAGGGATAGCTTAGTATAAGGAAATAAAAGATCTGGAGCACAAGTATACAATGCTTCATCACACACCAAGTAAGGAAGAGGCCTAGACCAATTGCTGAGAAGTATCTTTGTGTAGAACTCATCACACACTGATTAAGTTTGACTTGTCCTTAAAACACAAAGAAAACAGCCTACTTCTGTATAGAACATATATATATATATATAATTCAACAATTTTTATTTTTAACCTGAGGTTTTCAGGTTTAACGAAATCCCCTTACACATACAAAGCAGTTTCTGAACTGCAATCACTGATCTCATCCCAGACTTCAAATTATACCTAAACTATGCTGACAGATCAGAGTAATTGAATAACCTGTAAAATGTAGTTCACATAAGTCCTGGAGTTTGCACAGTTATTTTTTTTTTAAGAAGGATGAAGAAGAATTGCTCTACTTGATAGGTGCTACTCCAGTGCTTTCTCACATAGTGCTCACACAAAGGGGGTTTGGAGAGCCTGTTACCTGAACAATGCTTTATAAATCCTTCCTAAAAAATGGCATCTGAATAGTATAACATTCAGTTTCTTCTCAGGAGACTTATTTTAATGTCAAAACAAAAAGAGATGCTGGAATTACATGAGTTAGTAAAAGGTAGTATTCATCTTTGTATTTCCAGTTTCCTTAGTCTTAAGTTTTAAAAAATATACCACCATAATAAATGCTTGTATTTAAAAAAAAAGAAAAAAAAAAGAAAGAAAAAAAAAAGCTTGTATGACATTTCTCTTGGCAGGAGATTTAGGAGATTGGAGCTGTGAGAAGTAAGGATGTATCAGAAACTGATACAATGGGGAAACTCGTTTGCACAGGTTTGGGCCCTTAATTCTTCTCTGCATATTACTGGAAAAGTGAAACTAGCAAGGAAGTCTTGAAATGTATTGTGAACTATGTGAATATTTTAAATATTCCATTCTCTCAATATTTTCTGACTACAGGACAAATACCTGAAGTTAACAAAGAATTTCCGTTATGCTTCTTTTCTGTCAGCTAGTTCTTGCACTAGAAATGACCATTGTGTACTGATTTATTTTGCTTAATGGACATTGATTTGGAAATCCTTGCTCTCTGTAAGTCTTCTTTTGGGTGAAAATGAAAATTCAGTGTCCATTTGGTCCACACAGGAATGGCAGTCGCACGTCTCAGTACTCTGCCCTCCCCATGCAGATGGGCAGTATTCAAACTAGGCGTATTCTGCTGATTACAATCCCAGTTATGCCCCTGAAAATATATTATACTTACTTTTCATGATAGTAAGTGGCCCATCAAACGGAAAAATAATGAAAACCAGATTCCAGGGGGAGAGGGAGGGTATTAATCATAGCTAGCAGATGTGTAAACAAGGACACTTATTTTCAGCCTCTTGCAAGTTTTGTATAAAGAATCTGATATTTTTAATAATAGCACACCTCACTCCTGTATTTCATGGTCATATTGTGAAGCTAGACCCCCTAAAAATATCATTGAGGAAGACTGATCATAAACTCTGTTCTTTGTTCAGGAAGAACCCAAAGTCTTGAATGGACCCTGAAACAAAAAATGATCAGGTGAGATCTGAGCAGAATCTGTCCCGTGCAATCTTACCAGGAGAACGGATGGCATAGCCACTGCCACAGATGGAGTACTGATAAATTGATAAAGATGAGAATCATAAAAAAAATAAAAATAAAAATAAAAAGGGGGAAAAAAAACTAAACACTTTCCTAAGGGAAGGAATAAAGGAACAATGAATGAGAATGAGAAGGCAAAGAATTTCTGGTAGACAGATCCTTCAAAAACAGGTTTAGGTAGCTTTTATTCAACAAGTTGCTTGGATATGCTCTGAGCAAACCAACTGTCCTATATAACTGAATATTGTTTGGATATAAGCATCAAAGAAATATCTTCCTTCATCATAAATTTTGTTACTAACATAAGAAATTTGGTAGAGGTCTGAAAATGGGGCTCAGCAAGGACTCTGCACAGGGTCTAAAAGGAATAGTACTACAAACTGTATCCTCCTATCTACCTTTATTTCTCCTTGTAGCTCACCACACTCATTCAATACAACAGTCTTATTTCGCAAGCAAACCTACAGTGACTATGCTATTGTCACGGGACTCAAAGAAGTCATAAGTTTCTTTCCACAGACCCAGAAGTATGGCAACTTTTACAGCCACTAAATTAGATCCATAGAAGTAACTTGAAAGAAAAAGTGCAGTCTAGCTACGATATTCCATACAACATGGGTAAGTAGAAGGACACACAATGCATTTTTGCCTAATGGAAGTTTTTAAGCTATATGAAGCTTGAAACTGTTCAGAATCTCTAGAAGTAGAGTGCAATGTTCATCTTCTCATGTGCTTTTTCTTTTATAATATAACATTGAAACATCACCTTGTTCAATGGTATGTGAACAAAAACAAATAACAGAAGAAAATTTGCAGCACCAGAATGATAAGTCACTATTAATGTACATGGATTTTCAGATAACATCAATAAGAAATAAAATTTATTTTGTAATGATGACCATCTGCAAAAGAGTCATTTAGCATAACGTTTAATATAACTAAAACTACTCAGTTCCAAGAATTAAAAGCCACATCAGAAATAGGTACTACATGAATCATCAGCCAGAAAATCTTCTACAGAAAAAGCAGGCAACACTAGATGTACCTGAAGCTTTTACATGCCAGCTGCCAACACACACATTTCCCAGGAAACAGTCAATTAGTGGCAAACCTGTTTTAGAGAGGATAGGGAGACACCCACAAGAACTCTTAGCAACAAGGGAAAAACTAATCTCTCTCAACATTTGGCCTAATGATACAGGAAGGACTGGAAAAAACTAGTTTCTGCTCCTGAGCAACATTACTGGCCATCACCATCATCCTGTGCGGAGCTAAGCAAGCAGCACACTGCTAACAGATAAGGCAAGAACGCTCTTCTTTAAGCTGCTGGGTTTTTTTGTTGAGCTTTTGAAAGAAATGGAAAGGAAGGAGGGTGAAATAACTCCTCCTCAATTTGAAACACACCCCGCGGAGTGAGAAATAAGATTGGAAAAAAATAGGGAGTGCATATACTCATGGAAAACAAAGCTAGTTCTGGAGATTATGGACCTGGGACGAGGAACCAAAATAAGATTGTTTGGACCTATTGAAAACAGAAATGTGTGGGAGAATAAGAAGATGAGATGAGGAGAGCCTGGGCAGGGAAGGAGAAAAGAGTGGTACAAGGAGAGATTAAAGATGTCACAGAAGAGAGTAAACAGAAGAGCACATGATGCCCCTGCCCAAAACCGAGCAGAGGAATCTCACCTTATCTTTGCTGCCAGCAATGCATGAAAAACCCTCCTGCAACCCCCACACCTTGACTGTTCATTTAGAGAGCTACAGTCTACTACTAGTGTTAGTCAACAGAAGCTGTCATAGGACTCAGGCATAGGTAGTACATACTCCATCATACTCTGTCTTGTGTTTCCACACAGGACATCCCAAGATCTTCACTATAACACTCCCTCATGTCAGCCAGCTACTTCTGAGGCTGTCTGCTGCCCTACTTCAAGTTCAAAGCACACTCTTCATCTAACAGAAGTATCTAAGCAGCTAATCCATCATCTTTCTTATCAACCTAAGACATCAGTACATTTAATAAAGACAAGCAAAGCTTTCTCTAAGAGGAAGAACAACAGATCACAAGTAGGCACAGTTTTAATGCAATTATTTTAGCCAAACTGGATGCGTTGTGCTTGTGCACGTGGAGACAAGACCTGTTGCTTATGGCCTCAGAATCAGATGTTGAGGAGTATTCAGTAAATTTCTGTGTCTTGTCTACTTCCAAGTTGTTGCAGTTCTTTTACTCTGGCCTTGACAATATTGCCAGTTATGAACATTGGTCTTTAAGATCTGTTCCTCTCTGAATAAAGGCAGATCCTGAGAAATGATGAGCAGGCTTCTCTGCCCACCCAAACTATCAGGAATGAATGGAGCAAGATCATTTTCCAGAGATGAGACCAATGCATCCTACTTGTGACAAAGCAACAGCTTCATGAGAGAATGGATGCTTTGGTATATTAAATGGTTGAATTTTAAGCATGAGATCCCCTAAATAGCTAAGGGTCTCTTCAATCCATACACACACTTCCCAGGCAGTGAAGTGTGGCACATTCCACACTAGGGGTTTCTCTCTGCCATCCCTTCTGTAACACTCCACACCTGGGCTGCCCCTTAATTGATAATGTAATTATCAGCATAGTCATATTACTTCACACGAAGCATTTTCAACCATTTATCACAATGTTGATCTTTATTTTAAATATAAATCAGGCAATCATTTATGTCTTTTATGTTCTTTGTATTTATTCAAGAATATTTAACTGTAGACAAAAGGTGACTTATTCATTATTCATCCTGAACAAGGCAAGTATGGCAATTTGAAAAGCCTGACATTTGAGCTTTTTGCCAACACTAGCAAAATTATATCCTTCCCATTGTAAATCAATGAAGTAGAATCATTGTGCACAAAAGAATTAAATTGCCTTGTCACTTTAATAAGGCCACCTTATATACAACCTTCAACCAATGCCATTGTGCAGAAAAAGGGTGCATCCTTTGCCTCAGCTGCCTCAGATCTCAGTAGGCTTTCCAATTAAATGAACATCCTCTTAGTCTTTCACTCCACTCCACTCTTTCTCTTTTTTGAGAGGCAATGTCAGAATGTCATAGGCATAACTTGCTATCAGTGGCATGCACACATCAATGTGAATTAACTTCCTCCAACTAGTGCTTTCTTTTGGCAGCCTTTTTTACTTGTTTGTCAATTCCTAAATGATGGAACTCCAAGAAAAGGGATTTTTTTTAATTGTTTACTGTGTTTGGATAAAAGCTGGATGGAAATAGCTGTCTGCAAAACAAGAAAACTATACAAATGTGAGAATCCTCTGCTGGCAACATAGATAATGTAAAATGGCAAAGGAACAACATGTCCAATCAAGCAGAGCACAAGTGGCACAAGCCAGAAAGAGAACAACTTTGTGTATTCTCTCTTCACAGACTAGGACCCTATTATTATAATCAGACCCGATTTTTCCCATCTAACATCCCTTGCATTTTACCCTGAGAGCAGAAACCTTTAACCAGCCATTTCCAGGCTTTTAAACGGCTAACTAGAACAGCTATTTCATAATTCAGCACCAGACTGCTGTCTGTCCCTTCCTTTCAATGGTGCACTAGTGTGCAGAGGTGGACTGAGTAACTTCAGCCTGGATTTTCCTCAGAATCAGAGAAACGGAAACAAGGAGACCAAGCTGTGTACTCTCACAGTCAAATCTCAGGAACATGAGTGAATCCCTGTATTTCAAAACATTCAAAAGTTTGCCACTTTACAATTGTTTTGGAGAGTCAATATTTTGTCCTGTTTTGATAGTTAAATGAAAGGTATGCTGTGAAGAAAGAAACCAGGCAAGTACAGAAACGGTGACAATATTCTTGATGTTGTTAACATTTTGAGCTTAGTCAGAAAATGTTAATAATGAATGACCTTTTTCTGAAGGGTATTTTAAGGAGACCAAGCAATTTTCTGTAATGTGGTTACCATAGTGATTGGCCTCTAAAAAGACCAGACAAAAAAAATTGATGTACATCTGTAATCAACCAGCTACTGCGACAACAAATGGTCTGATAAAGAAACACTTTGAGTTTAATTCCAAGCCGGAAAGATGCTGGCTTTTGAAGTATAAAAGAACCTATTTATGGGTGGAAAATAGGTCCTCTAGTAAATATTACAGAACATTTATGATGACTCAGAAGGGATTTTCCATGAAAAATACATTAGTGTACAATAGGTTATTTTTTTTCTTAGAAACTACTTCATCATCTCTACTTTACTGAGTCATTCAGAAAAACAGCCCAGCAAGCACGGGAATGGCAAATAGGAACCTCTGCCTTCCCTACTCACTGTCTCTTACCTTTCCCAGAGCATACCATAAAATAAAATTAATAATAATAATAATAATAAAGTTCAACTAATTGCAACAGTTTTAAACATTTTCTGAAACTAGACTTACAAACTAACGCTGCAAATGTTTCAGCCTACCTAGGCTGGTGATCACCATCACATAGTAGTTAAGGGCAGGAATCTCAAAGCACCCATCACAGGACATATAATGTGACTTTCAAATTCAAAATTGGTGTTTTAAAACTACAGCTACCTTCCTCATTCCATGAAGATGATCAAAGGACTGGAGCACCCCTCCTATGAAGACAGGCTGAGGGAGTTGGGGTTGTTCAGCCTGGAGAAGAGAAGGCTCCGGGGAGACCTGACAGCAGCCTTCCAGTACCTAAAGGGGCCTACAGGAAAGCTGGGGAGGGACTCTGTCAGAGAGTGTAGTGACAGGACAAGGGGAATGGCTTTAAACTGAAAGAGGGTGGACTTAGACTAGATATTGGGAAGAAATTCTTCACTATGCAGGTGCTGAGGCCCTGACACAGGCTTCCCAGAGAAGCTGTGGCTGCCCCATCCCTGGAGGTGTTCAAGGCCAGGCTGGATGGGGCTTTGGGCAATCTGGGCTGGTGGAAGGTGTCCCTGCCCATGGCAGGGGGTTGGAACTGGGTGATCTCTAAGGTCCCTTCCAACCCAAACTATTCTATGATTCTCTCATTCTATAAATTCTCTGGTGACAGGTTAATACTTAAGGTGGAAGATGACAGGATAGATGAATTCCAGCTTTTTTAAGCAAATCAAAAGTCATGAAATGGATTTTTTGTATTCTTTGAAATGTGGTAAGGATTTTAGGAAGCAAAACTTAAAGTTACCCTCCTGAACTATCATTTCAGGTCATTCATAGCCCAACTTCCAAATGCAAAGAAATATATGATGCCCTGGGGGAGGGGAGGTTAAATCCCTCTGGACCACTTTGGGATTTCTGAACCTCACTTATGAGGTGAGTCTTTTTTCCATTAATGACTGCACAAATATATATATACAGATCAGAATAGCATCCTGGACTAGACTACAAAGGTAGTAAAGGAAGAACAGGAACATTAGGGATACAGAGTAAGGTTAATTCCAGCTTTACAGAAACAGGAAATCAGCAGATTTACACACAAGCGATCATAAGGCATGAAGAGGCATCTCACATGAAAAGTGAAATCAGAAAAACAAGGAGGCAGGAGGAACCTTCAAGAGACAAGAAGAAAGGATGCCGACGCAGGAAGCAGAGTAGGAGAAGGCACCAAAAAAACCCACCATACTCCAGAACTACATCAGAGTGTGCAAGAACCACAAAATCCCTCTTCAAAATATTATTTTCTGGCCTAGCCTTCAAAAAGTGAACTCAAGAGGAACAGGAAAGGGGACTGAAGTGCAACTAAGCTCTCTGTGATACTTTTCTCCTTAATAAGCCTGGGATGTATCCAGTACCACAAAATCATCAACTTGGTAGACAAAAAGAGACTATTTAAACAGAGCAGATGTTCTCCCAGAAAAGAGACACCATACAGAAATCGTGTCTGACCTGAAGGCATTAGAGATATTATCAAACATGAGTTATCCTCCTTTTTCCTCCGTGTTTTTGGCATTTCATCCAGGTAAGATTTGTGAGGAAAAACGGTATTTTTTTAAAAAAACACCATCTAATGTATTTCAAAAAGAAACAGAAGAACTTTTACACATGCAAACCCTTCTTCAGGTCTGACAAAGTAGCACACTTGAGGTTGGGAACAGAATGAGCAGAAGACATGGGAGTTTGAATTGGTTATGTTAATTAAATGATTAGAAACAGTTTGTTGGCAACCTGTGGAGCAGAGGGAGGCTTCTAACAATAGTAAAAGCCTAGGGCACAGGGTAAAAAAAGAGGTAAGTATTGCCTACAGAAGACAAAGACCACAAGAGCAGTACGGTGCAGCAAAATTACAGTGTAGATAAATCCAATATTGTTGTCAGTATTTGATCTAAATTGCATCACAGAAAGAATAACTTCAGTCACCACTGAGTCGCAACCAAACAGCAGAACACCTGGTCTTTTCACAGCCCTACAGCCCACACCCCCAAGCAGTTTTAATACTAACAGAAGACATTATAACCAAGTTCACAACTTTTCCCCCTTTCAAGAATACTCCAAAATCTTTGCTGAAATAACTATCCCTCCACTCTGTATTTTCATAAACAATAATAACTGAAAAAAACTCTGCATCTGGGAGTGCGAAAGGAGGTTAATAAAGATGAATATGAATAAGGAACTGAATAATATATGAACTGAAGAAGGAAAATCAGAATATTTTTAATAGATCATACTATTGTTAGGAATATTTTAGGAGCCCTGCAGACAGCAGTCATGTGATAGTCAGGAGATTCAAAATGCTGAAGTATAGGTTTATGCTATAGGGAGACACAGGATTACATCATCACGGGTTATTCGTTTCTTCTGTTGATTCTTCCTGCACTATTTTTGGCTTTCTCCAAAAAAAATTAAATAAACAGATAAATAAAAGCACTGTTAGAGGAGAAAAAGCCTCCTCACCAGCCTTTACTTCTAATACTTTAGCATATGAGTAGAACAAAGTAGGCTAGGATGGCTGTCTTCAGGCAAGACCAGGTCTGAAGGGTGATTGCGCCTGACCCTCCACCAGCTACAACTAAAGGTCAGAGACTGACAAAGAAATAGCCTCCACATCTGCATGGTAGGAAATGGTAGGACATCAGCTACACCTTCTACCATGGAAGTCAGGCATCAAGAGCTGGGAATTCTGTGCCCACCTCTTGTGGTCTTGCAAACATGTATTGGACTGCCTTTGCTCTACATAACTTTATAGCCTAACTCATAGCTTATGTAAGCATGAACAAGTTTAGCCTATTATAAATTGCATGCATAGCAATGCTGTGGCTTGCCTTGCTGCTAAGTTAACAGGGAACTGGTAAGAGATAGGCACTACGAAAAGAAAGTTAGAGGGTATTCAGTTTGAGATTCAAACACCTAAACGTAGATGCTGCCATGAGCTAGGTGCCTAAGCTACCATTACAATCAATGGAGAGATAAGGCTTGGTTCAGTTGCTTAAATGTGGGTATCTAGTATCATTTTATTTTGTATTCAATTTATTTTATATTCAATGAACAAGCAGCACAGGTGTTCCTGGGGAAAAAGAAAAAGAAAAAAAAAAAAAAAAGAAACAGAGAGAGAGAGAAAGAAAGAAAGAAAAAAATGTAAGAAGTTCATTATCTGTGAAAGCTCCCTAAACTCAAAATCAAGTTATGGAAGGCATTAATTCAATTTTGTCAAAGCTAATAGAATTAAATTGCCTTTATAGAGTAAAAGCACTCACCTGCTGTACATAAACAGGATGAAGGCCATCAGAAGCATTATCAACCTGGCAAACACCTTCGTGTAGGCTGAAAAACAGTTGCTCTAAGTCATCAACAACTCCTCAGCATTATTTTTTTTCCTCTTCCTCCAAATAATGACAGCAGCAACCTACAGACTGCATGCAAGAGACAGAACACATTTAGAGATATGATGATTAGGTATTGCAGGAACAGCTTTGGTCTGCCAACATGTTCCACCTTTTCAAAAATTAGAGACACTCTCACAGGGTTGAAATAGATATGGATAGTTTAGACCCATCACTGGGACTTACTTCCTTTTATTTTTCCTTGAAGGAAGAGCCTGGTCTTTATCTTTGACTTGAATCAATGGAGTTAGCCTAAGCAGAAAATTAAAAAATGACTGATTCCTCTGAAATGTACACAGAAACAGAGATACAGAGACATCATGCTGACAGCTTTGGCAAGGGTTTTCATTTTTGCAATCTGAGTGATAATTCTACCTTTCAAACCTTCCACAAAGTCATACCTTTTAGCCTTCCTCATTCAGGAAAAAATCATGAAAAATATATGCTAAAAGGTAGGAAGCCAAATATGAAAGCCCCTGAATGTATCATTATTAGTAGCAATGTTATTGTTGTCTCAACTAGCGTGACGTTTTTTTAAAAACTGTTTTTAAAAGGCTAAAGCCTAAACTGCTGGAGCACAAGCAAAGTCACAACGGCACTTTAAAACACATATAATTTATCACAAAGTGCCCAGATATATTTGCACTAGTATTTAAATCAAATAAGAGGCATTCTAATGTCCTACATCTACCTCCACAGCCACGGCAAGATACCATGGCATTTCTATCCCTGCTTTACAGACTCACTTGCATCAGGTTGTGGAATCTTTGAGTCCTGTGTCCCTGCTGACCGGAAAACTCCCTAGTCGTTGGGTTATCACACTGGAAAGGATAAAACGACCACATCAACCTCCCTGCATGGCCAGCACCTGCACTTGTCTACAAACCCAACAGGAAACACTGATATTTGATTATAGGGTCATTTGGATAAAGCATCATAAAATTTAATGTGTTTTTGCCTGTTTTGGCCAAAACTATTAACCGAATTTGATCTGGATTGGAAAGTCTGAGCAGCTCAGATGAAGCAACACTTTTTGGCAAATAAAATTTTATGAAAAACAATACCCACTCCTCAGCACATTCTTTCTTTCAGCAAAGCCTCATACTGATTCTGAGTAAAAGGTGTCTTGTGCCAGCAGAAGCAATATGACATACATCTCTGCACCAGCATGAACCTGCTAGGTTGAAAGTAAGCAAACAAAAGTAAATGGGGAAATGCAGAGAAGTGATTTTTATACAACAAAACACAATTCACAGAAAAGGACACTGAAGAACATGCACACTTATATGCATGTGTTTCACAAAGAAAAAGGACATAGAGCAGGAGGGAAAGAAATGTGAGGGGCAAGCTGGGGCAGGGCAGTTTATAATGCTGTAATCTGATGATGAAGACATGACCATGCAGTTCACTGTCTGCTGTTCCTGGAATACCCTAAACTGTATGTCAGATGCTTTGTATCTCAAGCTACACAGTTAAACTCCACCACAACTGCTCTCTCACTCCCTCTCCTCAGGTTAAAACAGGAGAAAATATAATGGAAAGGGCTCAGGAGTTGAGATGAGGACAGGGATATCGCTCAACAATTATCGTGACTGGCAAAACAGACTCAGCATAGGGAAATTAGAAAAATATATTGCCTATTACTAGCAAGCTAGAGAAGTGGGAAACAAAGAAAAGAAACCAAAAACACCTTCTCCCCATCCACCTCCTCCCCCTGAGCAGCACAGGGGAACAGGGAATGGGGGCTGCAGTCAGTCTATAGCACATCGTCCCCACCGCTCCTTCACGGTCACTCTCTGGCCCTGCTCCACATGGGGTCCCTCCCACGGGATGCCGTCCTTCTGAACTGAGCCTGCGGGGGCTGCCCACAGGCAGCAGCTCTTCAAGAACTGCTCCCACACGGCTCCGTACCACGGGGTCCATCCCCCAGGAGCAAACTGCTCCAGCACGGGTCCCCCACGGGTGGGCGGCAGCTCCCCCCAGACCCCCTGCTCCTGCGTGGGCTCCTCTCCACGGGCTGCAGCTCCGGCCCGGGGCCTGCTCCTGCGGGGGCTCTCCATGGGCCGCAGCCTCCTCCAGGCCACATCCACCTGCTCCACCGGGGGCTCCTCCATGGGCTGCAGTGTGGAGATCTGCTCCGTGTGGGACCCATGGGCTGCAGGGGGACAGCCTGCTCCACCAGGGGCCTCTCCAAAGGCCGCAGCGGAACTGCCGCTGCGTGCATGGGGCACCTCCTGCCCTCCTGCTCAACTGACCCAGGGGGCTGCAGGGCTGCTTCTCACTCCTCTCTCTCCCAGCTGCTGTTGTGCAGCATGTCTTATTTTTATTTCCCCTTTCTTAAATCTGCTGTTCCAGAGGCCCAGCCAGCATCACTCACTGGCTCAGCTCTGGCCAGAGGCAGGTCCCTTTTGGAGCTCGCTGGAGCTGTCTCTGATCTGACATGGGGAAGCTGCTGGGCTTTGCAGCCCTACCACTACCAAAACCTCGCCACATAAACCCAGTACAACAGGCTGGATGGAGAATAGAATGAGAGTAGCCTTGAGGAGAAGGACCTGGGCGTGTTGGCTGATGAGAAGCTCAACATCAGCCGGCAATGTGCACTTGCAGCCCAGAAAGCCAACCCTATTCAGGGCTCCATTAAAAGCAGTGTGGCCAGCAGGTTGAGGGAGGCAATGCTCCCCCTCTCCTCTGCTCTCATGAGACCCCACATGGTGTACTGCGCCTAGCTGTGGGGCCCCCAGCACAAGGACATGGACCTATTAGAACAAGTCCAGAGGAGGGCCACAAACATGATCAGGGGCTGGAGCACCTCTCCTACAAAGACGGGCTGAGGGATTTGGGGTTGTTCAGCTTGGAGAAGAGGAGGCTCCAGGGAGACCTGACAGCGGCCTTCCAGTGCCTAAAGGAGTCTACAGAAAAGCTGGAGAGGGAGCGTAGTAATAGGGACAAAGGGAATGGTTTTAAACTGAAAGAGGGTGGACTTAGACTAGATATTCTTAACAAATTGTTCACTCAGAGGGTGGTGAGGCACTGGCACAGGTTGCCCAGAGAAGCTGTGGCTGCCCCATCCCTGGAGGTGTTCAAGGCCAAGCTGGATGGGGCTTTGGGCAACCTGGTCTGGTGGGAGGTGTCCCTGACCTTGGCATGGGAGTTGGAACTGGGTGATCTTTAAAGTCCCTTCCAACCCAAACCATTTTGTGATTCTATGATTTTTTTCTCCATCTGGAAATAAATTCTGTTGACCAAAGATGAGTTCCTCACTTGAGTAGCTCTTCAGGCTGTAGAGGTGTAGGTCAGTAGTTTCCTCCTTTCCGAGTTTCATTTTTTTCCCATTACCTACCCACTCCCATTCCCCCACACATACTATCTTCATTTCTTTTACTCCTTTCCCTATATATGGCTTTACAACATTTTATGTTTATTATTAGTTGGTATTATTTATCCGAACTTTTCACATTGATCTGGTTTGATTTTACCCTGTTCAGTCAGTCCAGCACACTTTTTTATATGAAAACCATGTTTTCACCTATAATATTTGTAAGAGGACAGCATTCCAAATATCACAGAATTGCATCAATACAGATCTAAATTACATAGTATAACCCATGCAGAAAAAGCCAAAGGAAAATTGTCCATCTCACTTCTCTCTAAAAGCACTTTCACAGATTTCCCTCTCCCCATGAAAGAAAGTGCTCACCCAACATTTATACAGACCTCCTCCATAATTTTTCTGAGTACATTTATTTCTGCACCATTATTCTTAAAGACACTATATTTAAACGTCTCCTCCTTCTTGTCCTGTGGCTCTGTGAAGGGAAGCTGAAAAAGCCTCTGAAATGCAAGTGTAAGTCGACTTATGAACACTTGCTTGAGTACTGGAGAGAGATGAAACACCAGTCAGTCTTTAGCTGTCTCCAAATAAGCTGCTTTCTCAAAGATTAACATACGTAGCCTCTCCTGAACATGTTTATAATAAGCTTTCAAGTAAATTTTAATTGGAGTCCAGGTATTATTCCTGCAAATCCTCCTCCCACATTAACCACCTGGTTGAAGACAGCTCTCTTGGTTCATCTAGTATCAACAACGAGATGCCAGTGAGCAGAGGAGGGCACAGAGGCACAAGGGCATTAATCAACTCCAAATGCCCACAGAGAGTCTGTGGCAGGCTTCAGGAGGCACAGACCCACAGCTTCCTGCCTGAGACATGAGCACCACAAACAGCCCACAAACTAATGTTAATTCCAAAATTAGGAGCAACATCTCAGATCTGAGCAATGCTACCTTATGTTTTTTTAAATAATTATGTGCACAGGTTTTGGATAACAAGTTTGCTCATAGGAAGTGCAGTCTGTGGTTACGTGCACCCATCCCGGCATTTCTTGATGTATTTTGTAAAGAAGAAGTTCACAAGCTACAAAAGAGAATGGATAAAAAAAAATCAAGCAGTGAATTTAACTTTAGCTTTCCATTTAATTCCATTGAAAGCAGTTGCATTATCTTCATAATCACTGAAAGTGAAATCTGTAATGCATATCTAGAATAAATTAAAGTTGGAAGCAAACAAAATAAAGGTAGAATTGACTATTCATAGGAACACAGATTTCAAATCATAACACACTTCAGTGGAAGACTTTTGCTGATGCTAGCCTGAAAAGTCTAGGAGAACACAGGACAGATTGAATACAATAGAAATTTTGAGATTCAATTTGTAACATATAATTATTTCATATTTAAATGTATTATAAGTTTAAATTATCCACATCAGAGGACTTTAGGATTTCAAGTCTGTGTAATGGAATAGAAATTGTTACTCCCAGTTTGACAGGAAGGAAGAAAGATAATGAATATGTACTACAGAAGAAGATTAAAGAAAAGTACCAATTCTGTGACTGACCATTTTCAATATACTTACAATAAGTAAGTTCAACATTTTCATCAGGAAGGCTTTTTATAATGTAAAGTGGAAATGGGAATGCAAAATGATTGCAACTAGAAAAAAAAATAAAAATGGAAAGCTATATGCAGGCACATGGAGAAGTAGTTCACAAAATGCACGCTGCTTGTGGCAGAAAAGAAGATGCTGAACTCACAGTAGGATGCTTCCCAGATGCGGAGCTAATATTAATGGAGCATAAACATTAATAAGTCAAAATTAAAAGAGCCTTCTGAGTTTCTCAGTAGAAGCCCTTAGGCAGCTGCTCCTTGGGAAGTGTCTGTGGTGCAGAGCCATAAGCATGAGCTGCATACCTGCCCCTCTTTACTGGCTGCAAAGAAAGGGAAATCCCACCACAGCAGTCAGTGGCACAGCGATTCTCAAAGGCCTTCAGAAGGGCTCTTTGCCAACTGGTCCCATTAACCCCATCTCACACGGCATGTAAAAAAAAAGTAAATATATTACAGAAGTGCAGGCACTGTCACGCACCACTTTCTTGGAGTACTTTTACGCTGCAGTACACAAGGCGATGGTGGCACTGGAGCACACTGTGATGCTCAGCATGGGGCATATGAAGCACGCCAGCAGCTGACTGCACAGCGGTCTATGAGCCAGGACCTGCACCGACTGCACTGCAGCCTTGGAGACCTGCCCAGCCTACCTTTAACACAGCTGTTTCGAGCGAAGTGCCTTCGGCAGCAGGTCAAGGCCGCTGGGTTCTCTGGTTAGTTCTCCATCCTTGGGGATTTTCAAGACCCAGCTGGACAAAGCCCTGAGCAACCTGATCAGAACTCGTAGCTGACCTTGCTCAAAGCAGGAGGTTGGACTGGAGACTTTCCAAAGTCCCCTCCAGACTGAATGGTGTTTATCATGTAGCTAGTCCATATCAAACCCATACTGCTTTAGATAATCCCTACCATCAGTGTTCAGGCTGAGATAAGGTAATCCAAAAATAAATAAATAAAATATAAAATAAAATAAAAATAAAAATAAAAATAAAACAAAATAAAATAAAAATAAAAATAAAACAAATAAAATAAAAATAAAAATAAAAATAAATAAACCAGCCTTCCCAGAAAAGACCATCCTACTTCATTGGCTATCTTTGATAGCTGTCTGAATATAAGCCAGCAGCGTCCTAGCTTGTATCAGGAATAGCTCAGCCAGCAGGAGCAGGGAGGTGATCGTCCCCCTGTACTCTGCTCTGGTGAGGCTGCACCTCTCCTACTGGGTTCAGCTTTGGGCCCCTCGCTACAAGAAGGACATTGAGGTTATGGTTGAGGATCTTAGGGGTCTTTTCCAACCTAAGTGACTCTATGATCCTATAACTCTATGACTGCAGTCTTTCTCAATGCCAGAGGGGAAATTTTCTGTAGGTCCAACAGTATTCAGAAACTTAAACCTCCTTGAGCATAAACAAAACCTGGAAAGAGTTTTTAATGCAGATTCAAGTTTTCTGCCCCTCACTTCTATCAATGGAATGTTGTTTCAAGTCCCAGTGCCAACTCTGAATAAAGCTTCCCAGTAGTTTCCAACTCCAGCTGTTGCTCTGTGGTTGTCCTGGATTGATGCTTCATGCAGGAAGTGCTTAGGGTCCACTTTTTGGGGAAAACGACAGCTATTGTGACAGAAGCCAGCACACAAAGCCACAAACCTGCCAAGAGCTGAGGAAGGAAAAAAGAAGTTTCCACTGACATCTGACCTTAGACATTCAAGAGGCTGGGTCTGGCAAGCTCAGCGTCTGCAAGTCTGTGAAGTAGCTGGAAGCAAACAGAGGGGAAAAGAAGAAAAAGCCACAGCAACAAGAAAAGGTCCTAGAGAAAGGACTGTTTGGGAGGATTTAGGCACAAACCTGTTTAAATCCTTCTTTTCTTTGATCCCTATTGCATTCAGTGAGATTAAGAAAAAAAATCTTAATGTATGTGCTTGTGGGTACATATCTAGCATCCCAGGGTAACTCCTCAAGTACCACATAGATGTATTCATCTGCCAGTGCACCGGAGCCGGGATCTGCCTCGACACACCACCAGCCCACCTGAAATATATCACACCCCCCCGCTGTGCTGAATCCGGGCACGGATGGGAGCACTACAACACCCAGCCATGCATCCCGGCTCTCGAGGCTCAGTCTCATATGTCTCATATGAACATACAGTTTTTCCCTGCCTCAGTAGTTTCCTATAATTTACTTTGAAAAAGAAAGATGGAAGAATAAGAGCCTACAGAAAGAGGAAAAAATGAAAAAAAAAAAGAGAGAAAAAAAAAAGAAGGAAAGAAAGAAAAAAGAGGAAAAAAAAGGGAAAAAGGACAGCCACAAGGTGCACACCGAGATGCCAGCGGGAAGCAGAGCAAGCTGCTGCTGGGGCTGCCGAGGAGCCAGCAGGAGGAGCTCTGCCTCCGCTGATAGCGGCCCCGCAGCTCCCCGGCACATCGCACCCAGCTGAAAACAAATTTAAAAAATTACATTAAATTAAAGCCACGACGTGAAAGTCCCGTTGCACACCGCAGGCTTTGCTCTTTTCCAAAGGGGTAAAAAGCCGTAGGAAGCCACAACGGAAAACAGAAATTCCTTGGCCAGCCACGTTAAAGACGCTCCCTCACATGATGCTTGGGATTTTACCAGATCTGGGGGAAGAATGTGGAAGGGAGGCTGCCTGGAGTTCAGTTTCTTAGAGCCATTTCACTGGAAGGCACCACTGGGGGTTTCCCTCAAGCGATGCTTCACCACTGCTGGATGACGTTTTGATCGCTCCGAGTACCCACACCCTTCTCTGCCACTACAGAAAACCCTGCCAATGTTCCTTGGGATTTAAATTAAAGTTTCTTGAGACATTTCTTTATTTTACTTTCTCTGTGTAAGCTACTCTGAATTTATGCCTTTTTTATCGCTTCTCTTCCCACTACTCCTCCTACCTGCCACTGCTCCGATGCGTGCCGTAGTGAAAGGCATAAATTTCTACAATGGCTGGTGAACTTCCCTGCTTGGAGTCACCTCTTAGCTGCAGGTGTTCACAGACCCAGAGGTAAATTACACATTGAAGGACGTGGGTATCCAAGAACAGTTTGGAGTTCATCCAGGCCCGGTGCCCTCAGGAGTCAGTACCAAACCTGGGTTTCATTTTCTGATTTGGATACGAACAGCGCAACATCATGATAAACACAAATGAGACGAGAGGGGGCTAACAGACCTCTGGATCCCCCAGCCAGTACTCCTACATCATGGTTATACACAGCTTTTATCAGGATTGTGCTCGTTCCAGACATAAGACATTTCATAATTTATGGCAAGCTCCTCTGGATCTACTGTTATTTTTCTGCAAATTTGCCTGTACTAGAAAAAGCATTGTGTATGACTATCCATCAAAACACACAAAATCCTTACGACACATAGCCTCAAATAATGAGATAAATTAGAGCTTAGTGAGGAATCCTGTGAGCCTTATTTGTACATCACGTTTCAAAATCTAGTAAATTGCACCAGATTTTGGAGGCACTCAGCTTTTGCCAAAACTCCTTACCCATTGTATATTTTTCTGAGAAGTACAGTGCTGAACTGTGCTGTTACGCTTCTGAAGCTCGTTTATTCATTTACCCAGTACAAAGTAGTGACATGACTCATTTATAATATATACAATTTTGTGGTGGAATGCTACAGTACTTTGCTTGTTAACATTGCAGAATTATCTCTAATCAAACATGTTTTTTCCTAACCCTGAAGACAGTTTGTTTACTCCCCTGTGACCCCACATAATGCAAGTACATCGTCTGCCCTTCATATTCTAGGTACGTAAAACCAAAGCAAATATTTTCACCTGAAGCACTTTGTTTTCCTCATGACAGTTTATACAATGATAACTTGCCCCATCTATCATCACTTCAAAGTGAATATTCTGAAATAACTTACCCTGAGTCATCCTCCAAAGCTTGGCAGAAAATACAGTTGATGGGGCTGTCAGTCACCATGTTCCCATTACATTCTCATACATTCCTCTCAGTCTTGCCAGTCCAATTTTGGCAGAGGAGAGGTGAATGTTTACCTGCTTGACAGTCTCAGCTGCAGCAAATAGTTATCTTCATCCTAACAGGTTTTGTCCCTGAAGTATGCCCTTTTTGCAATTTTCACCTGTACAGGTAGCACTTCCAGGGATCAATCCCACACAAGCCAGGGGCTGACAAAGAGCTCTGTCACCCAAGTGTTTGTTTTTTCTGCTTCATACAAGTTTTCATTTCCATCTCAGCTTAATATTGATACGGGCACAGCCATGTTGGTTTCAGATCCGTATAGCCAACCTCATTTAAAATACATGCCTTTCTTTCACCTACTGGAGCAGCACATCCAACAGTCCCCTAGCGCACTGGGCTGCGGCCATGCTCCAGGACAGCATCTAAGCAGGCAGCGCGAGGGAGTGCTTGGTTCAGAGCAAGGTGCTTTCATGGAAAGATGGAAAAAAGCTGAGTCCAGGAAGGTCAGATCTGATCAGGGCTGCCTGAGGATGGCAGCTGAAGAAAAAAAAAAATAAAAACATTAAAGCTGAAGAAAAAAGATTGCCCAGGAGCAGACCAGCCAGCAAGGAGCATGAGCTCTGTGCAGTCAAGAGCCAGTAATGTGGACATCAAAAGGAGAAAGCGTTTGGGAACAGTGACAGACGTTGTGCCATGAGCAGGAGAGAGAAAGCACTGAAGAGCAAAGAGGGTGTGTATCCATGATAAACTGATGGAGCTGGGTTTTGGTGAGCAAGTTCAATTTTGCTCTCATCTGCTTTGCTCAAGGTGCAGAGGGCATCTGTAACTTGGTGAGTTTCCCTTTATCAGCATTTCTCAACTTTTTTTTTTTTAATATGTATATAAGTATATAATATATATAAAAATTTCAAATATCCATGGTACTACTTCACTAGTTAGCTGTACCTGATTAGGTTCATTTATTGTGGGGAGGGACATCTACACAAAAAGGGGACAAACAGAGGGACAAAAGCCCAACAGTACAATTCCAAAATGGCTGGGCAGCTGTTCTCAAAGTAGAATTTGGCAATTAAACAAGCAAAGCGTTAGCGGCTTTATAAAGGGATTTTTAACTAAACTGCAAACATCCACATTATCTTACCGCTGCTCACAGGCACAGCCTCCGGCAGGTTTCATCCATGGTGGACAGCAGGCGTGGACACGCAGGAACCACGTCCCGAGTAGTGTGTGCTGTTAGGAGTCATTTCTGCTTGCTGATATCCCACATCAGCAGTACCCTGCTCATCACCACTGTGGTAAGCACTGCACAAGTCCTGTATCATCACTCCAGGGGGAAAAGTGATGCTCCACAATGAAATGCCAATGAAAATGACATTTTCAATAACATATAAAATGGCAATAAAAATGGCATCTCTTACACACATACAGTTGCCTTCTACCCCATTAAACAACTGTGTCTGATGCGGCCCAGATCTGTCATATTACTTGCAGGTGTTTCAAGAGTGATGAGCAATTATCTGTTTCATTCCAAGTCTTCGTACACTGTTTCTACTTCACTTTCCTGAGGTACCAGGAACCACAAAATCACTTGGCCAGCTCATCTGCTTTCCATACTCCCTCCCAACCTGAACAATTTTTGAACCTCCTGTGAACTTCAACCACGTTTGACAAAGGTTCTTGAATTCCGAATAAGCTAATGCTGGTTAGACCTGAAGAGCTCCTTGACTAAGGATCCTCCTTAAGTCAAGCCAAATACAAATGCCACCTCGCTATGACTGATCATAGACCTCTTCTAAATACTTCAACAGTTGAGGCAACAGGCAGAACAGCCTCACACCAGCATGTTTTTGCCTAGAAAGCCGGTAATAGCTCACGGAGAAGTTTAATATATCATGATGTGCACAGTCACCACCTGTAAAATGGGTGTATGTGCAGAGTAAACTTCTTCACTGCTTTCTAACCCTACCTGGAAAGCTTCCCTGTGGACAGCTTGATGTCCTTATTTGAACACTAAAAGAGTGTTTAGCCTCCGTGTCATTGCCTGATTTAGAAGACCACCCCACATACCTGACTGGAAGAAAGCAAGCTGTAAGGAAACACACTAAAATTAAATGCTTCTTCATGGTGGGCACTCTGCTGGCTTTCTCTCAGCAACACTAAGAACACAAGTTTCTGGAAAGCCACCTGGAAACAAAGGGGAAAAAGCAGAGGAGGGATCTAAGGCACATACGCAAGAGAGAAAACCAGAGCATTCGGCAGCAGCTTTTCCAGCTGCTCAGGACCTGCTTCCCCACCTTCTTGCCTCAGTGCTGGGTCAGGTCATACAGTGTTCTGGGTGGCGTCGTAGTCGCTGCCAGACGTGGGAGGCATAACTCAGAGGAGAAACAGTGGAGAACACTGGAACGAGGAGCTCGGTGCTCCGTGGACAAAACCCCACTCCAAAATTTCCAAGCTCAGTTGTATCGTGCCTGTGGGTCGTGCAGTATTTTTAGCCCTGTTCACCCCTTTGCCTCAAACCTCTTCCAGTAGCCAAGGCTTTGAGCAGCTCTAAGCTCCTCCTCATCCGTCGCTTCCCAGGCAAGTTTTCACACTCGTGCTCTTCGCAGTGTACACAGCACATAGGACGTGCTGCTGCGCTGAAGGATCATGCCAGTACTTTGCCTATCAAGTTAAAGAGAAAAGTGCATTATTACTGCATTTGTCTCACCACAAAGCTCAGTTCTGTGCTGTAGCTCCCGGTTTCTTTCACCATTTCTCCCCACAGTGCACTTTTGCATGAGGCCACCTAGCTTACCTGCGTGCAAACCAGCTGATGGTTTCTTTTGATCTGGAGTTGAACACAAAGGACGACCATTGCTACACTGTGGTTCAACTGGCATGTTGAACCTGCCTTTGATTTTTTTGGATTGCCGAGAAGAATCCTTCAGGCACATGCTCAGACTAGCATCTTGGGTCAAGCCTGCCTGTGCAGATGAATGGCCTTGCACACCCGTACAACTATTTAGGTAGAAATGACTTTTCCTCCTGCCCTACAGCAGTGCTTCTTATGTTACACAGATGCTTCTGAGCATCCTCAGCCGTGCAGAAGGCTTAACTGTTCACCGTAAGTATCCCATGGCGGATGCTGATAAAATGTGACACTCTTAATGAGCAGGAAGCCGTTTGGGATAGCTGGAGAATGTCATGCTTTTCCTTTCGATCGAATGCTTCCCCAGTAGCCGCTTCTTGCATTGAAGTGTTATTTCAATTTGCTTCCTAATAAAAGCCAGTTAATCTGAATTGTTTTAAAGGTGCTTCTGAAAGAATTCCAATAGACCACAAACTGACAAAAGCGAAAATAACCAGAATACAAATTTTTATGCTGAGACTCTCCGTTGTATTCAAAATAACAGGCAGACACCAGGAAGATAAACCATTTCAGGGGACCATTTCAGACTGAATTTCCACTATATTTTCTACAACGGTGTTGTGTGCTTCTGATGTCCTTACAGGACAGCTTTCCTGTTTCACAATGCAGCAAGCAAATTATGCAGCATTGATTTGTGCAGCTATCCATAGCAGACACTCGAGTATGCTGTACTCATAAATTTGATCATTTATAAATGTGTTTTACAGCCCAAAAACAAGGCATGGCAATATTTCTATACATCGAGCCCTAAAAATCAAAGTTCTCCATTTACCCAGAAATCAAATCTGTTAAATGAGAACAAGCTGAGATTCTTGAATCCATTTCTTTGTTACTCTCGCAAAATAACAACATATAGATCTGCTTATTATATAGCCACCTGTCTTTTTCTCCTTTTGCACAAGAAACATTACATTCAGTACCTAGACGTGTTGTCTATGCACACATGGCCAGATACTTAAAACTGAAGAGCGTTCATCACTTGCAGCATCTGTAGGCAAAGCTCGCCGCCAACCCTCCCTGCTTTTCAGCAGGCATGGTGCGAGGTGGGACATGTTCTTTGTGTCCCAGCTGCCTCTGTGCAGCTGTATCGCAGAAGCAAGACTCTTGCACAAAGTTTGACAGACTAAAGGAGAGTGAGATGCAACAGCCCATGTCAGAGACCTCTTTTTTGGATAACGCCCATTACGTTTCCATTCCTCTAGCCCCCTCCGCACGGAGGAGGTCCCTCACCAACACCACCACGGGGTGGGAGTTGGGGAATCCTTTACACTAACACGGATTGCCGCTTTTGCTTGCAATTCGCATTGCATCATTGCTGGATGCCTCTCCGATGTTATGGCTAAACTCTGTACGACCCTTCGGCAGATGGCATGGATGGACAGAGCCCTTCACAGGCCCGCTGATGCAGCTGGAAGCTGTGTTGTCAGCCTCCAGCTGCAAAGGGTGGTTGCACCATAGCTATTTCATAACACACTGTGATACAATCCCTCACCCGGCTGGACAGTTTCAGTGCAGAAGCTGCCAAGGCTTTTAATCTTCTGGCCTTAGAGTCAAGTCAGATAAACCGAGGGGATCGGACCTCAAAGATTAAGAAAAACAAAACAAAACAAAACATATTCCCTTGCTATTCCAAGCACACAAGAACATTTCAGCCCTGGGAATAGAAGTTCCTGAATAAATTACCAAATTGCCTTGTTCAAACAAACCCAGGAAACAGCATCGGAAGAAATGATCAGAAAACAAGGCTACATAGTGAGGATTAACAATAAAATTCAAATCTCACTTGCTTTCTGTAACCAGGAAAAGTATGTTCAGGGGGTCACTTATAGCACACCCATGCTCAGCTGAGGGACAGGGCTCTTTACAAATAGAAATCATAAAATGAATCCTTTAAGGAGCTTGAGGACAGTTAGATGTGAAAATATCACCTATCAGTAATAGCAGTAAATACCTGGTTTTGCTTCCAGCAAATAGTTTAAGGTCACTAAGCCTAAGGGCTGTACTGAAGGGATGGAGGTAACAGACCACCAGGCTGACCAACTGGTTCATTTAGGGGGGAAGAGCCTTGCTCAGAACCAGTTCTGCTGTTAATTACGTAACGGACAAGAAGCACGTGTGCTCTCATAACAAAATCCATCCATCACTGAAGCCAAGAAACTGCATGCAGGAGGACTGAGATAGCACAGGGCCCTGAAAAGCTTTATTCATAGTTTGTAAAAGAGGATAACGTCTCTCCGTTGACAGACAGGAGATCAGCACCATGACTACGCTGGCCGTGTGTCCAGCAGGACCCCTGGAAACAAACAAGGCAGGGAAGGCACTGGGCAGGAGCTGAGCCCCTCAGCAGCAAGCCCAGCACATCTCACTGGGATCTGAAGCAGAGGGGTCACAGCATTCAGGATGTGAATCTGGACAGGAAGCACATGAGCACGTCCTACCACGCATCCCAGGTGTCAGGATGCCTTCAGCAGTGGGAGATATCCTGACTGCACGGGCAGGCTTCTTATAAGTGACAACTGATTGTGCAGGAGAAAGGTTTTGGTTTGTCAGATACCAAACCTAGAGCCATCTCAGTGAGCTCTGGGGACTGCATTGGACTAAAGCAATGTAATTCCCAATTAGCTAAAGGGATATGAAGGGATCGTAATTCCCATTCAGCACGAAGGATACAAAGGGAGAAAAGAAAAATCCTTTGACAGAAATCCTTATAAGATATAGACAAGGAATTGGAAATAAGGAATGGGAGGTTGCCACTCCCTTTTCAAAATTTGAAACATCTTGGCACTCTGGAAAACCTAAAGGATATGCCTTTTTATTCATAATGACTGCAAAGCAAAGCTTGTTTTAGGTTGTAGCCCTACTAGTTCATTTCTCCTCACTAATATTACTCTAGCTGTATTACTGGAGAACAATATTGAAACTTAGGATCGTAGAATCACAGAATGGTTTGGGTTGGAAGGGACCTTAAAGCCCACCCAGTTCCAACCCCCTGCCATGGGCAGGGACACCTCCCACCGGACCAGGTTGCTCAAGGCCCCATCTAACCTGGCCTTGAACACCTCCAGGGATGGGGCAGCCACAGCTTCTCTGGGCAGCCTGTACCAGGGCCTCACCGTCCCCACAGTGAAGAATTTCTTTAAAGCCATTCCCCTTTGTCCCTATCACTGCGCTCCCCAACAGAGTCCCTCCCCAGCTTTCCTGTAGGCCCCCTTTAGGCACTGGCAGGCCGCTGTCAGGTCTCCCCGGAGCCTTCTCTTCTTCAGGCTGACCAACCCCAACTCCCTCAGCCTGTCCTCATAGGAGAGGCTTCCTAGCAGAGCCAAAGTAGTGCAGTGTCTTCAAGTCCCAGGAGAAATACCACTTAACAAAGTAGATGGCAGGAGCAGGACACAGTGGATGGAGCAGGCATTGCAACAGAGTTCCTGTGGGCACTGATGAGACCTGTGCTCTAGCAGAGGATGTTCCTCAGTTCCTCTGCCTGCTTTAGAATAAGGCCTGAGATTAAATGAGCTAGTGGTCACAGACAAATCCCTTGCTTAGTTTTCCCACTCAGTGAAACCTGATCTCACGTTAATTCCACACCGCATTGTGTTGAGAGGACCCTTGTGATACTGAATGTGCGGATGCTGTGATAAATCACATGTGCCGTGGGGAAGTGATAAAGAACATACAAATCCCGTAGTCACGGCTAGGTCATGCTACAGGAACACCTTCAGGCCCTGTGACTGATAATTTTTGTCCAACAGGACAAAACGTTAATAGACTATATTTTCTGGGGCTTAAAAAGCAGCTCCAAAATATTAAAAAGGCTAATTCCAGTCAGCTGCAAAAGCATACAGGACAATATTAACAATTTCAGGGAAACTGTGAGTGGATTCTGAGAAAGCAAAAGCTAACACAGTCCCCTGCTGGGAAAACACTGTTAAAACATGCTATTTCTCTATTGCTCATCTCCTGTCTATAACGAAAACAGAGCTGTCATAGTCTGATTGACAGGCAAGAGATATCTAACAAAAACTGAGCAATATGTTAGCTTAAAAACAGAAGTTTGGGGAATCTCTCCAGGCCTATGTAAACATCATAACCTGGGTGCCACGGATGGCACATCCAGTTCCTGGCATTGGTGTGTAGCCAATAGGTGAAAGATTTCTTGCTGTACTAGCCTCCACTACCTTTTAGATGTCAGCCTAAACCCATCCTCGTGGTCAGACTCACCCCTTACACACACAGGGATGTGCGCAGGGACTTACCTGCCCAGCCTTGTTAGCACTGCTGCGTGAACTGGAAAGCCAGCAGACCCACCCGCCTGTGTATGCGGCCAGGCAGGTGGGGGACACGTCCAATTCACAGCCGCTCAAGGCTGTTACTGGGGTAAAACACCCATGTAAGCTCTGCCACGCATAGGGACATCCCATGGATGTTCAAGAGAGGAAGGGGAAGAAATCAGAACGAACATTGAGGAGCTAATGTGACCATCTGGGCCATCTTTGGACTGCCAAGATTTTCACTGTTTGAATAGGAACAAAATTTTAATTGTTCACAGTAATTCAACGGTAGCTCTCATTTTCTTCTAACACAATAATTAGATTTGGGCTCGCAGGCAGCCACTTGAATTAATGAAAAGCTCAGAAGGCTGACTTGGTTCCAAGTCCAGGCGCAGCTCCCCTTCCAAGACGATACTTGGTTCACACCAAGCAAAGAGAAAGCTTAAGCAGAGAGCACACGAGGTGAAATACAGCAAGCCTGCAGCCCTTTTCCAGACTGTGAAGCACACTTTACAGAGCAAATTCATCTCAAACTTCATCTCAGCATTTCTCCAAAGTGCAGACTCTGCAATCCTGTGATCCTTCAGCATCAGCAGCGTGTACATCCAGATACACACACATTTCACCCGCATCTCTCCTGATGATTTTAGCCCTCTCTCTCCCATAATTAATAGTTGTTTCATGATTCCTCCTTTCCCATTCCTTGCCCTATTAGAGTAAGCAAGAGTCCAAACAAACAGGTAACACCAGGTTCTGCATCTAAATTTCTAAGTCTACTAGGTGTAGCAGATCCAACAGAATATAAACTATTGGACAAGCAGCAGCAACTCAGAGGTGAATAACCTTAAGCAGTGGCTGCAGTCATTTGTAGTGAAGAGCAACCCAAGATCTTTTTAGACTTTCCTCAAAAATCCATCAGTGAATGAACAGAAAGAGCTCTTTGTGATGTGCTGGCAGCAGGATATCTTTAATCTGCCGCATCTTTAATCTGCTGCTTCCACCAGTCTGCAATACTGCGATCTTCAGGTCCACATTCAGCACTGCCTGATGGAAGAACGGCCAGCGCCTTTCCCTTCTGAGTTTCAAAGCACTTCAAAGCTCTCCCCAACACCATTAACAGCTCTGATCTATCAACCCTGCCCCCCCAAATGCTGAAGACTTTCCACTGACCACATATTCCTCTGGCTGTCAAAGCATACCACACCCTTGGAAAACATTCCCAGTGCTTTTGGGCAGGCAAGTGACAACTACTTGGCAATAATTACAAAATAGACTGTAGTTGATGTTTACTAAAAGTATTTTTTACCATTTCCTTATACACCTAGGAAATACACATGAATTCCACCTGTTGGAACACAGCTTACACTGTGATTTGGAGGGAAACCCTGTAGGTGATTGAAAAAACAAGGGGCGGGTAAGGGGCGAGCAAGGAACAGGAAGCCAATAAACTGACAGGATGAGATGAGGGAGAAAAGGTTTTCTGTTCCCAATAGGCTGGCATCATCTCACATATCTGTCATAGCGAGCATCTACCTACCTAAGCTGCTGGCAGTCTCAGTGTATTATATATGGGAGCTGAAGAGCGCAGCAGTAATGAGAAGTGTGTGGAAACAGGCCTGCAAACACGCAGATCAGAGGAGGAAGGGGAGGAGTTGCTCCAGTGTCAGACTGATCGCTTGTCAGGCCGCGCAGACCACCGTGGTGGAGCAGGCTGTCCCCCTGCAGCCCCTGGAAGGCCACATCATAGCAGATCTCCACACCGCAGCCCGAGGAGGACCTCACATTGAAGCAGGAGGACTGCCCTGAAGGAGGCTGCGGCCCATGGAGGGCCCAGGCAGCAGCAGGCCCCTGCACGCCCTGCAGGCCATGGAAGAACCCACGCTGGAGCAGGGAAAAGCACAAGGAGGAAGGAGCCAGAGGAACTGTAATGGGCTGACCACAAGCCCCACTCCCCACCCACCCTGTGCCTCTTGGAGAGGGTAGGGGATAAGGCAGAAGAGTCAGGCATGCAGTGAAGTTGACCCTGGGAAGACAGGGGAGGTTGGGGAAAGGTGTTTAGTTTTTGTCTTTGGTCCCTCACCACCCACCTCTAGTTTCAGTGGGCAATAAATTGTTTTTCCCCAAGTTAAGTGTTTTGCCCATGACGGTAACTGGTAAGTGATATTCCCGTCTTTATCTCAATCCACAAGCTTTTCCATCTTATTCTTCCCCCCCACTCCTTCCATTAACAAAGAGTGGATGGGATGGGTGGGGATCTGACAACCAGCCAAAGTCAACCCACCACAATAAGACATCCAAAAAGAAGAAAACACACAATATGAAAAGTAAAGGAGGATTTCAAACTGGGGGGGGGGGGGGGGGGGGGGGGGGGGAATAAAAAATCTTTACAATGAAGAACCAAGAGAAGAGTTGGAAGAATTTCTTCTGACTAAAGCTATACAGTGCTACACATCAAGTCCTCTTTTTTTTTGTTTTGTTTTTTTTTTTTTTAAGTATACCTACTTGATAAACTGAGCCGGAATGGATGTTTTATTTCAATCTAAGCTCAGTTATCAACCCCCTCAAGTGTCTTGTCAAAAGACTGATACCACCTTTTCAAGCAAACGGCTCCCTACGCTTTCCATTACCCATCCCATCATCCTGCACGAAGCAATAAAGGTGATGTTCCCACCATCATAGCAGCCCCACCTATTTCACGTGGCACCAACCAAGTAGCGTCCCTATGATGTACGCTTACCAGCAATTTCTCATCTATTTTGATCGATTGTGCGATGTAGACAAGTATTTTACTTTATTTATGCGGTAATTTGATTTTCTAGCATTTCTTACTTTTCTCCCTTTCATCAGCTACTGTCTTTGATCTCCTGGATCTTACATTGCCCTAGGTCAGGTTGCCAAAGAAAGAGAAAATTCCTAGGTGCAAGACAGTTAAAATCCTATTTTGCATCCCTCTAAACAACCCTTGATTTGTTTCATAGGCATCAATCTGTTATTACAAAAGACCACAAAAAGGCCCTATCAAGATAGTATTCCAGCTATTAAATAGCAGAGGTCATTTATATGAAAAGAAAAAAAAAGAAATCAACAAGTATTCCTTCTTAATCTCAAAACCCACATATTACATGAAATGTAACACTTCATTAGGTAGGGGAAAAATCATGGTTTAATTACAATAATGTAGCATAAACACTTTAGTAGTCGATATCAGGATATTGTGATGTCTAAACTAAACTTGACTTCTCCACAGATACTGTAAACAGACACCCTAAATTCCCTAAATGATCAGCATTAAGAAAAATTTATACAAAGGCAGTCAGTTGTTTAATATTTAAGATGACATGGTGAGACAAACACGCACACATCAATAAGTACAGAGAAATGTTATGCTACATTTTGAACAGTTTAGAACTGAAAGTGCTTCACATCTACAGGATAAGAAATGGCTTCATCTCCTCATCCCTAAATGATGAGAGCAAAGAAATAACCCTTTAATAGGTTAAATAAACAGTGCCCCATTTATCCATGCTTATATAAAGTTTCCAACAATTCCGAAGGTCCATGGTGAAATTTACACTCTATATACAGTATAACAAATTGTAAAAGAAAAAAGTTCAGATATTCCTTGGTTCCCAAAAGCCTGAATCTTGTTCTCTGCACTAGAGCTAAGGACAAGAGCTACATATAATGTTTGATTTTTTTCCTTTTTTTTTTTTTGTAAAAAAAATTATCATCCAAATCCACCTTGAATAAAATCAGTCCCTAAGTCCTGGTCATATTTAACAACTGCTTGATCCCAGTGTTTAAGGCATGTTCATTAGATATCAGTATAGGGGTACTGTCAGAAATGATTATAATCACAGGTACTAAGTGTCAGCAAATTTACACAGCAATGCTACTCTTTACAATATAATGTAAAACAAAGCCATGTTATGATGGAAGTTGTTCCTGAGTTAAAATTTGCTAAATACTGCTAAGATTCATGTTTTTCTTTTATACTTCTTCCTCTGGAATGTCCTTTTACATATGCTCAATTGACAGGTAAAATGCACTCTAAGAATAGCCTTAGTGTCAGGAAGTAGAAGTGTTAGAGAAACTTTAATTATATTGGCATTGTCAATTCTAAATTTAGCCAATGTGCCATGAATTTGCACAGCTTAGTATCACTTAGCTTTTAGCAAGAGCATTTTTTAAAAATATGAAGATTTACAGATGTCAGTCAACATTCTTGTGCAACTGCAAACAAAAGGAAAAGATTTTGGTATCAAGAATTGTCATAAACTTAAAGTTCTGTGAGTGTATGTAGCTAGATACTGTAGACATTCTTAAGTTTTCTTACCCAGTCTGCTCCTTTAGAATTAAAGGAAGACATTTTTAAATTGTAGGAACACAAATTAAAATACCTACAAATATATTCAGCTTTTAAAATCAGACAATTAGTTGTCTATTCAGATTAAGTACCTATTCTCACAGAACTGTTTCTCAAGTCTGTAATGTAATCATTTATGTTCTTTCCTATTAAAAAAAGCTATCCACATTTCTCAGCTAAGAACAGCTTTAAAAATATTCTTCATTAGATTCAAATGTGCACAATTCTTACCACCCTAATCATTCTTGCACCAACTCATTAAAGTTTATATAAACATTTGCTTAGTTCCAAACATTATATTCAAAAAGAGTTAAAGGACACTAGGAAACCAAGAAGGGCAAAAGGCGTGACCTGGGTCTGTTGCTATACCTACACTTCTGACTGTCAAGTGAAGAAAAACCCCTCAGAAAATTGCACCACCTATAGTTTGATCCGAAGTTTGATGAAATCAAGGGACTCTTACAAATGAGCTTGAATGGGCTTAGTGTTTCAAGTGCTCCAACCGAAGCTCAGCATTTGCAGTAACGTAGCATCTCCTATTTTAAATACAGGAAAGGATTGCAGTAACTGAACCTTTCAGACTAGGGAATAAAAGGTTTCAATCACGTTCATGATACGTGTTTTTCAAATTTGCCAGCAATGCAAATTATGAATTACAGCATGATGAAAAAATTCTAATTTCCAGATTTGTTTCCATTTAAATCCTAGTAGTACAGAAACCAGCAGTATGCTGAGAAAACAGGATGGGAAAGGAATGACTCTGCTTCCACAGTCTCGGAATTCCAAACAAAGTCTTACATAGTGGTATAAAAACAAAGCTCTGAATGAATTTGGCCTAGCTCATGCATCGTACGCAAAAAAAAAAGAGGTTAGCTAGAATTTAATTGTTGTGACCATAAAAAATAAATAGCAACAATTTATTCACAAAATTCTGGATTAGATTGATTTTTTTGCTTTAACAAACTGCATGATCCATTAAATTATCAGCCAGCTGTATGTTTAAGCACAACAATAGAAAATGTAGTACATAAACACCTAAAAATCACAGTCATAAAAAGCAGGCAAGTACATCAGTCTTCTGGTGGCCAAAGCACAACAGATTAGTCTGCCAAATAAGTGTACATGAATGTAAGTCACGGGCATTAGTACTGTTAAAAATTGTTTCTACTGTCAAACAATTTTCTGTATTTTAATACTGTTTTTAAACAATTGTAAACTGTTTTAAGATGTATGTGCAGACATAAATAACAGTAAAGGATTTAAATACACTGGTCAATAGGAAAAACAACTTTCAAAATTTGCATGTGTGATGAGCGGGTAATTTGGAGCAAATCCATAATTATCCACAGAGAACTCTGACCCTCCTCAGGTAAGACAGTACTGCCATTATTTCTAACACTTGTGAGCATTGTAAGAACAAGAGAAAAAAAAAACATATCAGCCCTGATATACCAACCACATATGCATTCAAAATTACAGATATTTACAAGAAAAATATATATTTAATTAAAAAGCCACTGAAAAACATGGACTTTTAGTCAGGTGCTGCACCTTCTGCAAAATGAGGTAATTTAGATGCAAACAAATTAAGTTTAGTAGAGTTCAGGATCCAGAGTCTCCACACTTAAAGTACAGATTGCTTCAGTAAATGGCTTGGCTGTTTCTATATGTTCAGAGCAAGAAATCACTAGATCCAGTTAAATCCTGTTTTGTAGTGCTCTTGATGCAACACTGACTAATGTCAGAAGGCTTCCCAGCTCAGTTTTACAACTGGTCTTTCAATAGAAAGAAAAAAAAAGAAAAAAATGGTTATAAATTGGTTTCATCCCAAGATGGATCGTTCATGTTCTTTAGTACTTTTCTAACAAGCTTCTCCAAGTCCTTGCGAGCTCTTTGTTCTTCTTCTAATGATTTCTTCATCTTTTTGTTATCCTGTTTAACAGAGACAAAACTATTAGTTTGGGTTTTTGATTGTTTTGTTTTAAAAAGAGATCTTTTCTGACCAGGCATATACTTTCAATTACAAATTCTGAAGGCTCTTCTCAGTAAGCCTGTTATTAGCTCTTCAAAAGGAAAGCCTTTTATTAAAATTTTACAAGTTACACAGTTACTTCAAACAATCAAACAAAAAACACCAAATGGAGACTGAGCTATTTCGTATTTTTACTTAGGGGTCCTTCCAAATGCTACTGCTAGTAACAGATGGCCAATAATCTTGAATTCTTCTGCTCAAAGCTGATCAATGAACAGTAGAGTATCTGCTGTTAATGGAGAAGGGAAACGGAGCAGAAATAGTAGAGTAAGTATCCCTTTAAGAGCCTCCTGGGATTATAACTACTTCCACAATCTTAGAAAAGCATCTGAAAAGGTCATGGAAATTAACTTGCTTCATCAGGAAAGCAAATAGTTTGAAAGGAGCATCTCGAAAACCATTGTGTTCTCTGAGAAGTGTTTTGTAACTAAGCTTTACACCAGACAATCTAAGAGGAGTCTGAATTGCAAGAAGCACCAGCACTGTGCATTGAGTCAGATCTCAGTGTTTTACAACATCAGATAATATTGAAATACCACGAACAACAGGACTGTAAGGATGCTACTGACCCAACCACAGAAATGCTTACATTCCTTAATGCGCTGGAGGACAAGGTGATGCTGGCAACAGTGGGGAAGCAACCAGAAGATGAGACAAGGCTCCCAAGACAAAGAGTCTAGGGGTGTTTAACACAAACAGGTCTGCAATCCAGGGGTCCCACTGGACTCCCATCAGCTGTCAATTTACCGAAATTTCTAAAAACAGAATGGGACTCCTCAACTCCGTTCTCTCCTCAAGAGAAACTCAGAAATTTCAGTCTTTTCTTGTAGGTACAGACAATATCCTTTTCACGTATTTATTGCCAATTCAGGACTGTACTGTTGAAGTGCTGAACAACAGTGATGAGTAACTGATGGTAGCTGCTACAGGAGGGATCTCACTTTGTGGCCAACTCTTACCAACAGCCAGTCTGGGATTTACACCAGCTAGTGCACCATGTACTCCCAGACAGCTTTTATCCATGAACTCCTGGGTCATCTGGGACCTTCCCAGCTCAGAGATTATTTTTGCCACTTCTCCAGAGAAACAAAAAAGCAGTAGGCCAATAAATGCTTCTAAGATTCCCAATATACAAGAAAATGAAGTCAGGCTGTAAAAGGTCTTGGCTTTGGAAGATGCCAGATTATGAAAAGTGTATTTGGAGAGGCTCAAGGGAAGTGAGCTGTTGTCTGAACTTCAAGAGAAGGTGATGTTTTGTTTAGAGTCACAAAGAGATCTGCAGGGCCTCAGTGAGGCAGCGCTTTTACCCTTTGTACAGAAGCAGCCATCCCACAGAAGAATTAGTGGGTTATTATTGCTGCCTGTATTAAGTGAATTGTGTTTCTAAAAATACTGCCAAAATCACATCAAACCTAGGATATATATGTTTCAGCATACACTGAAAAGAGCAAAAAAATAAGTATTCATCAAGTATAAGTATACATCAACAATACTATTTCAACGAATAGGCACGACATCCTTAAAAATACTGGGCATAGTTATAGATGGGTTATAGATGGGCAAAGAATTCAGATTCATGTTTACAGCCCCAAAACTGAAGCAATTTGAGTAAAAATGCATTTTACTTTAACATGGGTGATTTTATGAGTCAAAGACGACTTTGAGCAATAGGTCAGTTAAGGTCAGTTGGTAAATTCACACATTGGAGAATGAGGATAATTCAGCTATTTTGCCTACACATTAAACAACGAATATGTAGCACAAATATGGTTTAAACAGGCTCTGTCCTGTCAAGAAAAAAACATTAAAACAACTCATTTGGATATTTAAAACATGCTTAAAACATCAGCTGGAACTACCATACCAGCAAGTCAGTGTGATCTAGTGCAGTTTCCGATGACAAAAACAAGCACCCTAAGCTAGGGTTAGCCCTTGTTAAAAAGAGCACATGATAGGCAGCGAAAAGAACTCCATCTCCAGAAAGGAGATGCTTTAGGAACTGATTTGCAGGAGGTGTTCAGGTTACTGGAAGACTATAAATAAAGGCCTAAGTAAATCCAGACTTTTATACTACTACAATCATCCATTCCAAGAATGCTATTTCACAGTCTCTATACACTTATTTTGCTGGTGGTACACCAGAATTGGATTTATTTAATACTTTAAATGTTTCAAAACTTGTAATATCCAAAAATAAATGAAACAGAGCTTAGTAAGTCCCCTCAGAGACAGTGTACTTCATACTTTTCTCACAGGTTGATGCTCCAACCTTTTGATGACAACCACAAAAGAAGGTATTTTTGTCAAATTGCTATGTTTTACTTTTAAAAGCGAATCTCGGAGTTTCTATCTAGTCCAAAATGCAAGCTAATTCTTGTCGAACTGAATCAATTTTCAAGCAGTTTTTGTTTTTATAACATGCCATCTTTCCATTCTCCATGTTGCTCTAAGGTAGCAAGTTACCAACCTGTCTTAACTCCTGAACTTCATCCTTTAATGCATATACTGTGTCCACAAGGCTTCTAAAATGGAAAAAAGATCATCTGTTACAATGGTTTTCAGGAAAATATCTAAATTTAAACAACTGTTAAATGAAAAGCATTAAAAAAATACAGTTCAGAGCTAATTTCAAATTTGCATTAAAAATTATCTCTTATCCTGATTTATATTCATTAATCCTTCCTGGCAGCAAGGAAGCAGCAAGGATGTGCTGCCAGCTTCTGTGACAGGATACAGCTCTCAAACACATACGGACCTATACTGGTTCCTATATTATTGCTTTCTGTAACAGAATCATTTTTCATGTCTGACATACACCTTAACAAAAGAAAACAATTACACCACACACAAACTAAAAAGACAACACTAATTTAATAGCGAAATCCTACAATAATTTAGTGCTATAGGGCTACTTACAAGTGAAAAATATTTACAGGTGCAGCGTACCACTTCTTGGCACAGAAGAAATAAACTGAGTACCACACACAGAAGCCAGGCAACAAGGATTTAAATGAAGGCCAACTGCACTTAAAAGGACTGGCAGCACACTCCAGACAACTCTGCCCTTTACTGCTAATGTACCATACACATACTGTTACAAAAGGAGATGGAAGGAGGAAGGAAAGTGCAAAGTTTACTGTTTTAATCCATCATTCATTAAATGTTCTCTTACTTCTCTTCTATAACAGTCTGACCATTACTTTTAGTTTCTTCTACAATAATTTTTTCTTCTTCTGGAAGCAGGACTTGAGGAGCTGATTCTTTGCGGGAACCTGTTGTAAAAATAAATTACAAAATGAGAAACTTGCAGACAGTGTCAGGGAAATTTTAAAGGTTATTATTTCATTCATTGCATGATACACCTGCATGACCAAGGTACATCACTTTCAATTTCTCCCCTTCCCTCTACATACACAGATTACTGACACCTTTTTCTACATTTGAATCCACAGCCTTATAACAAAAATAAGTATTGTCTGAGATTTCTATCCTGGTGATGACAACTTCTGTGTTATTGATAGGGATGCTACACAGTTCAATATACAGTGCACTGGTCAACTATCAGTAAAATCTATACAAATCTACCATAGCTGAGTCAGAGAAAGATAGATGCATCCAAGAAGTAGCAATTTAAGCCTCAAGGACAGATTCTGATCTCACACAATAAAAATCCAAGACATAATGCCACCCTAAACCAATTATTCTATCAGTAAGGAGCAGAATAGTGATATAAAATGATACAGCAACACAAGAAAAAAGTTAAAAACCCTTTCCCCAGAACACCATAAACACTACAATTGTGTGTCTGCATAGACATACACATACGCTTTAAGACTGTCTTCTTGTCCTATAATAAATGAAATACATAGTTCGTATTTAAAATGTTAATAATGCACTTAATGGTTTAACAACAAAAACTCAGAACATTCTAACATCTTCAGAACATTTTCTACAATTACAATTTTTTGACATCAAGCTAATTCACGCAAATTCTAGTAGTGTAGCTCTAAATAGAAAATCTGCTGCTCAGAGATGCTCATCCATTCATACATACATAAAGCATGCATTCTAGAAACATTACTTAGTTAGGCTGCAATAAATTACAAGCATTTTTAAGAGGGCTGTAAATTGCTACCTAAGCATTTGTTCAGAATTCAAATACAGCAGATAAGGCGTTAAAATTCCTGTATATTTTAACCAAGATATGAGTATTAACAAGCAAGGTATGCCTGCCTACTAATGTGCTCTGATGAGTTTTCACTAACAAGGAATGCCTTTATTCTAGCACAGTTTGAACAAGTCGATAGGTACTACAGGATTACATGTGTCAGGAGATAGCCTCTGCCAAACAGTTGTTTGTGGTAAGTGTTTCTTTTACAATTTGTAATAATAAATATATAAAACATTTATATATATGTATATATATATATTATGCATATATAAAAAGTCTAAACACATAGAAAGTTAAGGAAATCGAGTTCATTGAAAAATCCTAACTTCCTTAACACCTGCAGTCTTGAGTTCTGAACAACAAGCTTGTAGGGAACACAGTTTCACAGGACTTGTTAAGCTCATTTAACTGTTTTAGCAATGGCAAACATCCTTTAACAAAGAAAAGTTTCCTTAAGGTAACAGCAAAGATCAAACATATCAGTACATGACAGTCAAATTTTGTGGAATAAAGATAACTGCATATTTGAGAACAGAATCTCGTCCTTGAAAGCCTTAAGTTCTTGATCTTGCCAAGTGAACAAATCCTTTCCAAATAAATAAACCTCCCCCTCATTTTGCTGGGAAAGAGCAACCTACAAAACAAGCTCAGCAAATGGCAAAACAAGCTCAGCAAATGGGGCTCATGGACATTTCCTTGTTTGCACTATCAATCTTTAGTTGTAAAAAAAAAGTTGCCTTCTGTTTATTTCAGTTAATTGGTTACTGCTTGGCTTTATTTGCCCAAGATGTAACACAGCATTGAGCTAAATGGTATTTTAGGAAGTTAGTTGGTACCGGCTGCTACCAGATCACTAAATTTCAGGTCTCTGTACCAGTTTTGACCGCTTCAGCCTAGGGTGTGCTGAGGGAGACTCCATCCAAAGAGAGAGAAGTGCCATGTGTTTCTCACCCATGACAACGCATTTTATTTATCTCTGTACAGAGACGCATCCAATTGTCTTTGCCTGGTCAGAGTAACATGGGTCCTTGCCAAACGCAGAAATAGCATGGAGAAGACAGCTTTAAAAAAACATAGTATGTCCTAACTGTAAAGTTATTATATACACACCCATGCTGAACAGATGTCTACACTAGCATATCCTGATGCATGTGCAGCATAGCACAGTAAACACTTAATACTATTGAGACACAGCATATACAGCTTCATAAAAACAAAACGTTCACCAACATTATACACACAAGGAGAACACCACACAGAACACACACACACTTACATGATGTAAACTGAAGTGAACATTGACCTTTCTGTGCCACAGAATATCAACTACTGTGGAATTCAGGACATTGCACATCCTACCTTCACTGCCTTCACTGCTCTGGCACAAATGGAAAGTTTCTTTTTAAACCTTACAAGCAGTTGCTAACTATTAAAGGTTTACATATCCTGCAACAAAGGAGGATCCTGTCATCAAATGAGTACATGCACAGTAATTTCACTACTTTTTTGTTTCATTTGTTTTGTTTAAAGATGCATTTTCTAGTAAACACACATCTAGAATGAACTTCAAGAGGAGTGTCACCTCATGACTACCACTCAGCAATATTGCCGAAACTACACCCATTGCCTCCCCCAGTTTCTCTGTGACTATATTCCGTGTGACCATCTCTCTCCAAAAAGGTTTACAAGCTACAGCTTCAGGATGTGAAGTTCAAGAAGTTGTTGCAAGTTACATAATCCAAGGTGCCTCCTCAAGATGTATTCCACACTTTCACAAAATAACGCAGAAGACTCCAGAGCTGCTTCAGGTTGCAATACCCACCCTTTGTCAATCTTAAATTCGCAAGTTTTGTGCTGAATTGTATTAACTATTTGACTTGTACTGAAACTGGGTAGTGTCACTACAAGTCAAAGAGGCAAAAAGAGAACATTCAAGCTGACCTCCAAAAACTCTGCCCCTAAAACACCTCAAGACATAACAACCAAAAGTACTACTATAAAAATAATGATGGAGGGGAAAGAAGAAAAAAAAACCAACCATCGCAAGTCCCAACACAGGTTTGGTTTGGTTTTACTTCTTGGGGGAAGCTGTTGGGGGAAGGAAATGAGAAAGGATTTGGAGCTTAAAAATCGAGGAAGTCGCCATAACTTTCCAATGGGGAAACTCATAAATCTGGGGTCCTGGAAGACTTGAGATACCCCCATTAGGAGACTGTTGCATAATAAAGACAAAGGCAAAACTTGGAACCATTATGGACATGGTTCAACTAAGTTTCTGTCAATTAAATACCATCAACCAAGTAAAGGTATCTATTCAGTATTAATATTTCGCAGCCCTCGAGTGGAGAACAAAGAATCACAATGCTTTTTACCAACATTAAATTGGAGGCCAGGCTTGCTAAACCTATAGAATAACACAAATAACAGAGCCCACCTGGCACCGTAGCCCACTAGGGCTAGAGACCTGAGCAACACCCACTGTGTAACCTGGTACAAGGGACCTACAGAGCAGGCCTGTCAGTAGCAGGCCGCTGCTTTTAGTTTTCAGTGTCTGCTCCCCTTCTCAGCCTCATGAGCCACACTAGCAAGCAAGCAGTTCTGAGCATATCTGGAAAACAGGAAAGCTGAAATCTGTTTGGATATTAATGCGTCTGAAAGTCTTCATATCGGAAATTCAGATCATCTTCATCTGAAACCAGTAAAACATCACACACATTGGAAGCCTGGAAGCTTTGCACAGACCTTAGTGTAGCAGGCAGGAGGGAAGGAAAAGAAGGGGGATGAAATTCAGACACCTTTTCACTTGAACTAAGTATCAAATCTTTGCCTACGTTCAGGGAACTTGTCTGTCTAGGAACCAGTTAAGCCAACAATAAAATGGAGGTGGGTATCTGCTTCACCTACTTGAAACTGCTAACTTCAGGGCCTCGTTTAAAAGTGGGCTCTCCTCACAGTCAGACAAGAACTGAGCTCCTTCCTCCAGCTGGCCGTTTTGAGAAGGCTCAACCAAGGTACTTTCAGTGATATTCTCTGAAAGTTTGCCTTCTTCCTGCAACTGTGAGGTTCCTAATTTAAGCTACTGAAATTAGACCCATAGGGATAGTGGTTAACTTTACAAAAACACAAATGGCATAGTTTCAGGCCATTAGAAATGTTTCTTGTGCACAACGAAGGCACAGTAAATGTAAAAAAGGAGAAACGGTACTTGTAACTATATAGCCCTTTTCCTACCAACTTTAATAGGCTCTCTTCATAAGCTAGGAAGCTCTTCAAAATTATTTCCTTGAGTTTCAAAGGCAGAAGTCTGACTTGCCACTGAAAAACAAATATGTGCAATACAAATTGTTTTTTTAGATAGATTAGCCACTGTTATATACAAAAGATATGTCATTTTCCTGCGGAAGCAAGTGATGAAAAAAATAAGCATTACTTATTTAAAATACTCAGTTCTTTGTTGTATTAGTTAGAGTCAAGATGCTAAAGTGGATGAGCAGACCTTCCAAGTTAACCTCTTTCTCAGTGACTCTTGATCAAGTCCTAGTGTGAAGAATTCTAAAAATGGTGCTCCCAAACTCTGTGTATGTTGAGATTGAAGTATTGAAAAAAAGAAATCCTTCATGCTATAGATCTGTCAAAAGTCAAACGGGAGCCCTTTAATATCTTGTGCAGATAACAAGAAAATAGAAACCAAACATCAGGCCAAACTTAAGCACACTGTATAAAAAACACCATTTTTTGCAAACTCTTGGGAGTAGCAAAAAAAAGGTTTGGCATGAAGCTTATTTATTTATTTTTCACTAGTAGTGGTACACAAATAGGAAGGAACCCCACATGACTCAGATGACAGACCTAGGCAGTTTACAGCAAAATGTTTTGATGATTAAAATGAGAATAGACTGAAACAAACATACAATTCCGTGTGCAAACCTGAGTCATTTAAGAACAGAATGAAGAGTTTGAAAGACAGGTACATCATCTGAAGTGGCAGATCATCCCTCAAGATTTCCTACATTTCACTAAGCAATAAAAAAAGCAACCAGAGGGCTGTAGGACAAAAACTAGAGTTGCTGAAGTCACAGCAAAAAAATATTACAATATTTAACAGAACTAGATTATATTTTTTGTTCCATTACAGATATTTTAGTATATATATTAGGTTGTTTTTTTATTTTAAATCACTCAAATATAAATATCTTAAGCAGGAACACAAGAAGACTTGCTTTAAAGAGAAAAATGTTGCGATATTAAATCATGAAAATGTGTAAGGTTCTAGAAATAAGTATCAAACTTTACCTGTGGTAACAGGACCTGCAGTAGTATATTTTAAATTGTTCAAAAAGTTCAACTGTGCTTTTATTGGAAATACACCAATTCAAAAAAAAAATCAACTGGGGGGAGGGGAGGAGGCAACAAAAACAAACATTTTAACTTTTCAGAAATTTTGCCACTTCACTCATTTTTGCCTTTTCATTTAAAAATAAAGAGGCTACATACTTCCTGTTACACGGAATTTCCTGCAGTTGTCAATTACATTAAAACAAAGATTATACACTTATGTCAAAAAAGCTTTTTCACTTCAGCATTTGATTTCTCTAAGGAGAGGGGAGGGAGAGAAAGGAAGCACGGGGAGAATAGGAGCAATATGTTAAGTTACAAGTTATGCTGTCCTTTCCCCCTGTGTAAGAATTAAATATTAAAGTCACAGTCTAGCAAATGCAAAATTTATTTCAACTGTACATAACAGATGTCCTTTTTTATATAAAACAAAACACTTAATTGATATATGCAACCACAAACAATATGCATACTGTACAGTACAATGCAACATTCAGATATACATCCATTTTGTATTTCCAAAAGGCAGTCACCTACTGAAGATGGCTTCTCCCATTCACAAATGAAGTGCACCATATATATTTTCTTCTATGCTGTACGTCACTATGTACACATTACTGTGTTTTGGCAGGATTATGCAAAACACTCAATTCATATTGGTTGGCTTCAATTTATGGCAAATGCTAATTTATGGGAACACTGTTTAAGCCGTGTGAGGAGGGGCTGACAATGGCTTGAACCTACCTTCTAACTCAGATTCTCCACCCTTCC
This sequence comes from Anser cygnoides, assembly GCF_040182565.1. Classification (NCBI taxonomy): domain Eukaryota; kingdom Metazoa; phylum Chordata; class Aves; order Anseriformes; family Anatidae; genus Anser; species Anser cygnoides. The sequence continues at coordinate 150,032,889 of NC_089873.1, read as the reverse complement.
AGTATATCAGTAACTGTACACATATATTTTACAGAATTGCATAAACAGAAGGTACTATTATTACCATGACTAAAGTTCCACAAAAATAGAAACACTGAACCTTTGGACTGAATACCACCATTTCCACATTGCATTTTTTTAAGCATGGTATAGTAATACGCCCGATTGGTTCACAATAGCGAGTGGCCTGTAACACTGAGGACACTGAATGATTTAAATGCGTAATAATGTTAATATGAAAGAGCATAATTATGATCCAAGTTAATGACTTAAATGCTACAATAATTAATGGTGGTAAACTGTCAAAGCTTTGGTGCATAGAAAGTCAAAATCTTCGGATCTCGACAACAAAACATTGTGTGATAAGGAAATTCAAGTGCAGCAACTGT
>NC_089873.1:149290000-149380000 GCF_040182565.1 Anser cygnoides | reverse complement strand
ACACACTGAATGACTTGATATTGAAAAGGATAAGGCCTTAATTTTGTTAATATTGTGCCAAAAAATTCTTCAAAGTAGCCTCAAAAATATTTCTAAAGAATTTCTATGCAGCAATACCAATGTTTGAGCACATCAGCATCCAAAGGTGTTTTATAGTCTATAACCATGAAAATACCAAAAGATTTTTGCAAATGTCAAGGCCTTTGTGTAATTTCTTAAATGTGTATTATTTCTTAAGAGTTCAAGTTTGTAATAAAACTATTTGTGTAAAAAAAAAAAGCAGAAGAAAAGAAAAAAGTTTTTACTAATTTGTTATTAGCATTCATTTACAGCAATGAATTAATTTTGAATAAGCCACCAATAAATGCACAAGCTTAATGCAATCACAGATTATTTTTGTTTTGCACATCTTGCAGATGTACAAAGCATCTTCAAAAGGGGAAAGCAGGACGCTGTACAGACACCTCAATTGTTACTTTGTAAGAACTGGTACTGATAGACAAAGCATGGATTATGCATCTGTTACTGAAATGTATTTGATGTTAACGTGTTACAGAAATACTCAAACTTCATCTTAGCTTATGGGAAGCAGTCAAGATACAGAATTTTTTCACTCTTCCTTTGAATTTTCCTAGACAAAATGGAACTAAATTGTACAGGGTGAAAATCAAAGTATCTGATATAATTTTGCTTGTAAGCAGGGAAGGTGAATCTTTTGCTCAGGTTGTCTGAAGAGGAAATGGGCCATGATATCTTTTTTCCTTGGCAAAAGCACATACTTTGTTAATGTTGCATATTATTTTCCCAAATTCATGGGTAGGCTGCTGCTGCTGCTGTTCTGAACTCACTTTCACTTAAAATCCTTGAGAACGTTGGCTGGCCAAATGACTGAGTGCCCCTGAATAGAAATTGGCCATTTCCTTCAGTTCTGAGTCTTACTCTCATGGAAGAGTTCTGACAGATGATCATTTTATTTATAAATGATCAGTCCTCATAAAAGTCCTTTACCAGCCTATGAAGTATAGTAATGTGTTTCTGTCTAATCAGCCTGGTGCAGGGTTTTCCAAAGTGCTGTATGTTTTTCAGAGGAAGAGGAGAACAGAGGGTGATTCCTCCTGTTGTCTAGGAGGAGTGATGCAGACATTCAGCCTTCTCCAACTCAGAGAATCAAAGCTACTGGTCAGACGTCTTAATTTCACTCTACAGCTTATCTCCAAGGGGTTGTCTCAGCTAGGGGTTTAGTTTGATTGGTTCAAATCACCTCAGAACTGATAGATGGTTGATTTTTAAGTCCTACATGCACGTTGTAATCAAATTTGTGCATAAGAAAACAATTCCCTTTGCTGGTAAAGGGACTACTCATTGCAGCTGGGTGTGTACTAACCTGTATTTTCTTAAATGGGAGCATTTTGTAAACAAGGTCCTTTGGAAAAAAAAAATAATCAAAAAACATTTGAACTATAGTTTTATGTCATACTTACCTAGTAGGAATTATTTATTCCATAACCTCCAGCTCTTAAAATGACCTAAACCTCTGTAATGCTTGATATGCTATTTCTACTTAAATGATGAGTAAACTTGTCAGTGGTTATTGAATACAAATCAGATCTCCTGAAAATATTGTGAATGCTGGATTTTGATGCCCTGCATGAAGAAGAGCCCACATACTAAAGCAGAACAGTTGTGAAATTCTTTCTTACTTTCAAACGTCTGTAAGTATCCCATATTCAGTCATTCTTGGCCAGCTTTGTTGCTACAGTACAGTTCATTGTGTGAACAGGCAACTGCAAACACGTGATTTGTTAAAATTGTCTTGCATAAGCTTAAATTTCAGGAAAAAGCTTTCCTAAAGAAGTACAGCTTGTTTAGTAGGCCTGACTGTTTTTGAATGCAGTACTTGAAGAGTAACTTTCATGACCCAAATAAATACATTTCTAAAACAGCAGGTGGTGCCCTTGCTCTCTTTATGCTAAGAGTGGTACTAACGACTTAAACAAATAATGTGTTCTCCACCAAAATGTAAAGCAGGGTAGCAGTTCTCTATTTTCTTGAGTCTCTGTCTTTGTTCCTACATGTTCTATTCACCAGTAATTTTCTTTTTCAAATATAAATAAAGCAGTGTTTAGTAAAAAATTAAAAATAAAAAAGGCAGATTCTAAAAACAGGCAAAATAAAAATAGAACAAGATGAAACAATTTGTTTCAAAATATATATTTGATTATTTCTTAGCCTGTGTATCTTTTCTGGCAGATGCACATTCAGTTCATAATTATATATCTTTTCCTTTCATAGTGGTAACTTTCTTGATAAAATACTTCTTTTTTCTTTTTCCTTTTTTTTTTCTTTCCTTTTTTTTTTTTCTTTTTCCTGTGAAACAGGTCTCCTGAGAACAGTATTCCCTTGTTAGTCTCCCTGAAACAAGATTGTATTGAAGCCATATCTTTTTACGTCTGAAATCATAAACCCGTGTGACTTTCTGAGAGTTCCTTTTCTGCCTTTCATGTTTTACAAATCTGGAGTAATCTACACTATTTACACAAGACAAAACATCAAACATCTATAAAACACAAGGCCCGGCACTTGGGTCCCAGAAGACCCACTAAACACAGTAAGCAGAAAATATGGCACCTGGCACAAAGAAAGACCCCTAACAATTAGAAATCACAAGTGTCTTGGCACCTGCCTGGTCTAATAATGGTGACCGTCAGGTAATATCTGCACTTTGGCATTCAGGTGGAATTTAGTGGCATTTTTCTTGATGCTGCAGTGGAGTTACCTCTGTCTTTGGTGTTTGCATAGTGGCAGCGATGTGTTACTCACTGTATTTCTACCTTTCCATACAGAAATAATCTTTCCTATGAACTTCACGTCCTGAATTAGATGACACAGTGAGAAAATGAGACCAGCATGGATGCTTAAATGCATACCTCAGGCTCAGGCTAATGCCGAGACCAGTGATGGCCTGGGATATAATTAATCATTATTAAGAAAAGGTATTCAGTGGCCAAATGGAAGCATTCAGCCTCTCTGTTTTCAGACTGAGGTAAGAGTGTAGAGAAGAGGAAATTGTTCCATCCACCCACTAGTTATGCTATCGTTTATTTAATATGAACTCAATATTACTTGTAAGTGTGTAATATTGGGGAGATATGTACAGTCTGATTATAAATCAAAAATAATATGCAACCATTTTTATTGCTAACAGCTGAGCAAGAAGCACATATTCTTTGTGAGAGATTTGCTAACAGTCAGAATGATCTCAAAAATAATTTCCTGGAAACAAAAAAGAAAAAAAAAAAAAACAAAAAATGTGTTTTCCTGTGGTAAAGATACTTCACCCAGACAGGCTTATTGACACCACCTTTTGTCTTTGGCTCCCACCATGAGGGGATATGACTCTGAGCTGAATATTCTTACATGTTGATTTCTAAATATTTATTCCTTTCCAATTTCTTATTGTCTTGAACCCAAAGAGAACAGAGCATTGCTTTTAGGTAAACAATCAAAAGATTTACAAATGCCTGAATACCTTAGTTGTACATGTGTTAGAAAGCTGCCTTCATTTTCTTCTGGCTATACGCCGTCAGCTATATTTATTATAATTGGCAGGCAGAGGACAGAAGACTTGACAGAATGAAAGTTATAGATGGAACATGATCATTTGATGCTCTGTCAACTTCTGTCTTGCCTAAGAAAACGTTACATTTAATGCAGAATTGTGGCAGGCTTCATTTGTCATCTCAGCTCGATGAAGTATGATTTACGCTGTAGTAAATAAGCATGTAAAAGGGCCTGGGCAGGGGAGAAAGCCCTCGTAAAATAGTTTAAAGAGTGTTGATCAAACCTTTTTATTATTCTTAGTGCACAGCTTTTATACTGGTATAATTCACTGTATTCTTGCTCTAGAATATACCTCTCAGGCTTTCACCAACGTGGTTATTTCTCACCACCAGTTCCTGGAAGAAGTTCAAAATGGAGAGTGCTAGCACATGCCCAGTGCTATCTTTCGCCAAAGCTTTTGTTATCCTTGTGGGCATTGTGGCTGGCAGTGGAAGGTGCTCCCCTCTTCCTATCTCTTGTAAATAATTATAGCAACTTTTTTTTTTTTCCAGCCTAATTTTGGAACTGAACCTGCCTGTGAGATATGATCAAAGTAGCAACCAAATCACAGGGACTTGAAACGCAATCCCATGTCAAGATTTTTTTCTGTGTACCACTTTCAAAAATGTTTCTGGGAATTCCCCCACTCTGTGCAATGCTCAGGCACTGATTCCAGGCAAGTCTAAGTATTGTTTTATACTCACGTGGAGATTTACCTCCTATTACCATAGCATGGAAAATGTGCCGCAGCAGCGTCTGCATGACTTTGGGACCCAGGACACTGGCAGGTAAGAAGGTTCGTACCCGATGGAAGTGAATGCTGGCACCTGGTAGCCCAACAGAGTCATCTAGGGATGATAGCACTGCTTCCTCTCTTTGCCAGAGAGACTACAGCTTTTTCACAGATTTTCTGGCCACCTTTGATCAGCAATTGGGAACTGTCAATTGTATCTGATCAAAAGCTGTTTGTAATACCATCCGGGCTTTTTAGTATTGTCCCTGAACTAAGAAAAGGAGTTAGCCCAAGGCAGTGAAAGATACACCCTATCTTATTCTCAGCCCTGCCTTTGCTAATACAAAACACATAGAAAAGAAAAGAAGTGCTGGCATTCCAATGAAAAGAAACTGCAGCCCTCTTCCTCTCTTCAAAGACAAATCTCACTTCAGGGAAAGGTGGTGAACTCTCTCAAATGGGAGGGAAGGAAACCCGAAATAAAAATTTGAGAAAATTCTCTCTAGCTGATGTATTCACGTTGTAACAAGAGTTACTCAGAATAAGAAAGGCAATTATAGCATTTCAGGTATTGCCTACAGTTATGAGCTAAAAATGGGGATTTCTTAACAGGACAGATACAGAATTTATGAAGCTCAAATTGAAGAAAAATACAGGAATCAAATTGGCTGAGTAGTCTCTGTGTAACCACAAGCTTATACATTTGAAATAAAAGTCGTATGCTGATTCCAAAGATTACTGTGATTGCCGGTGGTGCAAACCAGAAGCACTGCATTTCCTACAGGAAGACACCGTGACCTGAGGGTCACAGATCTGAGTAACTGTAGAGAGAATAATTGAGATTCTGCTCAGATGAGGTGCTTCAAAGCATCTGTAGGATTCCAGTTACAGCCACTCACCTTTTCAGAAAAATGGCCTAAAAAAAATGGAGTAGGTCCTATTAGTCAGAGCCCGAGAATCTGAAAACAGCATTTGTGAAGAGGATCTGGAAGCTTTGGCCAAGTGCTTGATTCACTGATACAAAAAATCTGAGCTCTTCTAAGTAGCTTTAGTACCAACACTTTTTTTTTTTTGTCCTGATTTGTTGTAAACAATCTAGCCAACACATGTAAAATAATAACTACTAGCAAGTAGATTTTTGTTCAGAAACACACAGTAGAGTGGAATTTCTTTAACTTCTCTTCTTCCAAGCAAATTGCAGGGGATCACAGAGCGAGGGAGAGAGATTTTGTAGTTGTTTGTTTGCTTTTGCAAGGCACAGAACATGACCCCTCAGGAATGTGTAGGAGAGGAAATGAAAAGCAGACGTGGGAAGCTGAAAAAGCAGCACTTCTCCTCTATCATTAAGTGTATAATAAGGCAGATTACATCAGTTGTTGGCCTAGTCTCCCTGGTGAACAGGTGTCATAGATACAGTACTGCCTAATCAAATATTAACTCATCATGTGGCAGCAAGTGCTAAGAGAAGGCACATGTAAGATCATCTACCTCCTTTTGCATGCCGCCAACTCTTCCGGGGGACACTAGGGTTCCGTAAAGGACATTCCCGTCGTGTTTATGGAGCAAATCTAATTTTATACGGTTGCATAGACTTGTGACAACAAATTTTGTTTTCTACTTCCTATAAGAAACTGCACTGGATACTAACATATGAAGAGCCACAAACACAGACAACTGGTTTGTTTATGTACACAGTTCTAAAATAAACCCATAGGAGTTTAGAAGTAACTATCTTCAACCATCACTTAGAATAAACTGATATACAAGATTTTTGATTCGTTGTTTAAAATAGCAAATAAATACCAGTGCTCCCATTTTACAAGCAAGAAAAAAAAAAAAAGAAAGAAAAAAAAAAAAGGGAAATGAAATAACATGCAGTAAGTAAGAAAAAAGGTCAGTCTTTTAACTTCTGGGCCAGGTCTGTTCCTGCTGGATCATGCTCTGCCCCAAACTGTCTGGCACTGCTGGATAGTGACCAAAAAAGAAAGAAAAAAAATGTTTATTTTTTTATGTTCCATTGCATATGTTAGACTTTTTACTTTATACAACCTTACACAGAATCCAAAGAATTGCAGTAGTTGCAGCTGGATCACATATATCAGTATCGTACATAGGATGCCAAGTAACTTGAGAGAGTCCCTTTCTGTCTTCTCAGTCACTTTCCTGGAAGACAGGAAAATCACTGAAGTATGGTATTCAAAGTAAAGTCTCCAAAGCAAAGTAATGATAGATGAAATGAAGCATGTATACTAAAGACAGCATATTACTTGCTCTTTCTTTGGGCTCCAGGAAATGCCTGTATTGAAGGAGAAGCAATGAGTAGAAGAGGATGCTTTGGATGAGCAAGTATCCTGGTGTATGGACTGTTACAAGTGGCCTCTTTGATCCATCCTAGCTCTTCTTTTTCTGAGATGAGAAGTGCAGAACTTGCCCACACATTTTCAAGGAAGGGGCTAAAAAATCTTCCTGTTTAATAGAGAAGGGACTTAGCGCATTGGGTGTAAATTGACCATAAAAAATTAATCCTGGAGAATCCTTTATAACTATCAAAGGAGCTAGATTTGGAGCTGTTTTTTGTTTTGTTTTGGTTCAGTTTCAGTAAAAATGTAGGTGCAAAAGTATGCTAAGGCCTGGCAAATTTGCACGGCTACCTGATGGGATTGCCTGGGCTGGTAGGACTGAAAAACTAAGGCACTGTACAAGCTGTGTTAGCACTTACTGAAAAGAAATGCACATCTGCTGGCCATATCCTGTTGTCAGATAGTGTCTTTCCATGTTCTAGTGGGATTCTTCTTATGGATAATACATACATATATATATATATATAATCAACAATTGTTTTATGTAGATTTTACATCCGAGAGCTATTACCCTATCGTCTGTACTACTTGTCCAAAACATTATTAAAATTCAGATGACGGAAGAATCTGATGTATGAGTTCCTGTTCTATAGTTTTTATGTGCTCAATGGAGGTGGGAGGTGTGCCAAGAGCTGGACAGATCTAGGTGGAAATTTTAGCTCTGACTCAGCTCCACCTTGAACTGAGATACAGGTGCAGGCTGTTCCCTCTCCACCCCGCTTCCTTTTGGAAAGAAGCCCAGAGGCGTAGGAAAGGGCTCCAGCAGGTTCGTGATCTGGACAGTCAGTGAGGTAGGACTGGCAGGTGCATCACAGGGAACATTTGCTCCGGGACTGGGACGTGGCCAAGGTCCGTGGCCTACAAACACAACACCTGCCCCACGGTGCAAATACAGCCGGAATCATCCCGCTCTGCTTCAGATCACGTCAATGGGAGCAGAGCTGGTGAGGCTTGAGCACCTCAAAAAATCCACAGTGATGTATTTAGGGGGTTCAAAAGAAGCGCTGCTCAGCCACCTGTTGATGATAAAGCCTTGTCAATTTGAGAATAATAGAGGATGTCTCCTTCAGTCCTGTATTGCATCAACCGCAATATATTTTGGATGCCTTGCTGTGACAGAGTCAGTGAAAAGAGGCAGTCTTCTTGAACTCTCACTTCTGAAAATGAGACCAGTAAGAGCTTGTCATCGGTTTATATTAACACAAAATATTTTAGCAAGCTCTTGCCATTTTAAGTATTGTGGGGAAAACAAAGCATTCATCTGCCTCCTCTAGCAATTTTCATAGCTCATGAGACTAATCGTTCCTGTCAGGTAGCTGGATAGCTTGTTCATTCTTCATAGCTGACAACCTTTTTACATTCAGTATTGAAAGCACAGGCTTCAGCCTTATGCTGCAAAGAATATCCTACATATTTTAATCGCTTCCTAGAATCACTCACCTTTTGAAAGCTGCACAGCACTGTGCTGAAAAGCACAGAAAAGACAGCATTGAGTCTAGAGGATCCATATTCTCCAGTGGATTTGTTGGCAGAAATGTAATGCTCTCAGCAAAAGGCATCGAGAACGGGCTCTGCTGTAATCTTGGTGAACTCGTGATCCTTACTTTTATTTCATACTCAGCGTCTGCTGTGAGTTGATCTAGATTTTAATTTTTTAAAAAAGCCATATTGTGTTGATGGGTCCTAGAGGGCTGGTTACAGAGAAAGAAATACAGAACAGGAATATTCTCTTGTTTTCACAGGGAGAAGCAGAGACTTGTTACCAGCAAAGAGATTCTGCTGCAGTAAACTTGTCCTGGTGGGACAGGTTTAAGCACTTAATCCCTTCGCTGCTCCTGTTATAACAATTCCTAGAATATGGCAGCACTAACAGGATGTTTTTCATAGAGATTAAAAAGGATTATTCATTTTAGTGACTCATCTCCAGCCAGTCCATTGTTGAAAGCTGTGGCTGATTGTACAAACAGTGTGTTGTCCTGATGAAAGGAAAGCAAACTGAAGGGACCAGCTCCTTTTCAGCCACCATCTATTCTGACCTTTGCTCTCTGCTATTAGTATAGCGGCTAAACATCCCAGCAAGCTCTCTTTGGTGTGTCTCATGTGTTAACCCAAGCATCTGTCTCTCACCGTCCTTTACAGGCTGCTCAGAGACAAACAGCACAACACCAGGCGATGTCTACCCCTCTGTTTTGTACCGGAGTGCTGTGCAGCCAGCGTGCCAGCACTAAGGGCACACCCTGCTCTGGTACTGCTTAGAAGTTAACTCTGTGAACAACAGGCCCACGAATATTTTCTGCAACAGAAGTCCTCTTTTCATGAAGTACCAGGAGCAGCTGGGTGGCAGCACGAGAGCAAGTAAACTGCTACACACACACACACACACACGCACACAAAGATGCAAAGGTGTCTTGATTTCTTATGGTAAAGCAGGGATTATGGTGCTGAGCAAGGCTTCCTGCCCCAATGTTCCTCTACTACATACAAAAATGTCTGTCACTTTTCTAAGGGCAAAGTATAAACTTTTGATTAAATTCATTTTTCGTCTTCAAAGTCTGCTTGGAATAGGTTTAAATAGCGAGGACAAACAACAAAAGCCTTTGCTTTAAAAACAAACAGCCTAGCTTGGAGTGTCTCTGTTAATATTAACTTTCCTGGCACAATTAGAGAGCTTTTTACCCTTTCCTTATCACCAAGGGTTTCTCTATGAAAAACTTGCCACGTTTTTTTTTTTTTTTTTTTTTTTTCTTTTTCCCTAGTTGGCAAGGTCCCTGGCTTTCTAAGAACGACTTTTAGTCTTCCAATTTTGTAAGTCTTCTGGCTTGCTACATACTGCTTTATGGCCGTGAACTGAAAGAAGTTTTTGAAGCATAGAAAATGCATATTATTTGAGATAATATTTTTGGATATGTTCTCAATAACTAGCTGAACGCAGTAACAAAAGTAATTTTCTTACATTGTAAACAAAATGGACTTCATTTAAACATCATGGAGCAAAAATTGCTTGGATGAATGACTTTCCTGTGAAGCAGGAAATATATGTTCTCTTGACTTCATTGACATGGTACATGCTGCCATCTGGGTGTCCTGAGAAAGTACCTGGCTTGCTTTCTTACCTGCTGCTCCATCCTTTCTCAGTGATCACATCAAAGGGCACTATATACACAAAAAAAATGTCACCAAATGCCAAACTTTCAAGCTTACACAATGCTGTTTGCTCTGGGCTTTTGCAACACAATTGATCATCCCTGTTTTGCAGGTGGAGGAGCTGAAGTAAAAATGCCTCAGAGCCATGGGCTGCACGTTTATTTAGATCCAAGCTCCTTCACACATGCAGTGCCCACGTCTGAAGCCATGTCCTTACACACTGTTGTCATCATGTCCACAACTACTGCCAGTGTATACTACCAGTACAGATGTATAAAAATATTCCTACAAAAACACTGAAGCATCTTAAGAGATTATATGGTACTGCTACATGTACGTCATGATTTGATGCTGGTGAAGAACCTGATGTTACATATGTTATATGATGTATGTCTATGTGTAGGTCACAAAGAGTACATTATGAATACAGTGACATTTGTCATTCAAACTAAAGGATCCACTAAGCCACTGCTAGTGATAATTATTCTCCAAGGGACTGCATGCCGCTGGTGAGACACCAAAGTGTCTCATGTTGGTATACAGCCAAAAGAGGGTGATTTTTTTAATGATTTTTTTTTTTTCCACACTAGGACCTTGTTAGATGGGTTTATGCTCCTCAGATACTTTCAGATTAATGTGAAGACACTTTGGGTACCAAAGAAAAAGAGGGTAAAGTTGCCAGCTGTTGGCTGTCCTGTGTTTTCTCTCTTTGTGGCAGATTTCTGAGGTTCTTGGTGCACTGTTCAATCTTTCAGGAGCTGAGAGGCAACAAGCTGTTTCAGTGCTCGCTGGAACTCGAAGAGGTTTGTATTACCGTCAGTTCGCATGAAGACATTTCAATTGGTGCAGTTGCCAGGAAGCTCACAGAACTGTTTAAATCTTTGTCATGAATCCGTGAGTTTTTTTCATAGCATAGGCTCAAGGAAGAACCACAAACTGTACTAAAAATCAGTATAATTTAGCAACATGTCAGAACAAGCAGAATTTTTCTAGAAAGGGAAGCATTTTGCAACAAATTGTTTGTATACTACTGTTGATGGCTTAATTTCCATCTCATTCAGTGAACAATAGGACATATGGCCAGCTGGGGTTTACTAGATACTCCCAAAGCATCGTTATTTCCAGTTAGAAATGCTATCCACTGTGAAGTCAAATCCCCACAGTGAAGGCTGCTGAGACTTTGCACGCTGCCAGAGTAAAGGCGCTACCCTGATCATATGTAGTCCAACTGGAGCCATGTCTGTGTCAGGAAACTGAGCAGAGACGGGGCGGTCTGGAAACTCTGTCCCTGGTCATTATGTTCGTTGCTTCTATAAAAAGACTTCAGTCAATTATGAATTTTGTCAGAACATTCTAATACAGATGGAAGGAGAAGGTCACTTTGAAAATAGCTCCTATTTATTTGTCTGTCACTGCTCATAAGAAATTATACACATACACCAGGTGCTAGACTGGCTCTGCCCTTTGTTCATAACACAGGCAATTAAAACAAAAAAGCAGAATGCCTAAGTGGTATAGTTTTAATAAGCCCAAAGTTTAGCAACTAATGCCAAACCATAATGAATTTTCCATCAGCGTGACTTGTAGGTCTCTGTCAGTATAAATTTAGCCCAGTGAAGCCCATTACCTAAAGGAAGGTCCATGGGCTGCAGAAAAACAGAAGCGAAGCCAGGATCAGTAATGGAAAACAAAACAAAACAAAATAAAACAAAACACTGTCTGGAAGGTGTTGTACTGGCAACTTGTAGGTGTCAGTGCACTAAACTCAACTTCTACTCACATACTCTGCAAGGTACATACCTTTGAGGAGGTAAACGCCCATCATCATTTCCATTTACTTCACTTTCTGTTCCACACCACTTTAATAATACCAACTCTTACTGCCATATGGCTGCTCGAGTCCTGGTCTTTAACCATAAAATATTTTTGAATGACTGTTAGGCCTGTTGGGTGAAAAGATGAGGACTGCTGCTTGAGTGCCTAAATTCTGGACAAAACTGTTACACCTCTGTGACCCTATAGAGAAATAGGTGTGTGAGGGGAGTCATTTCCTTGAGAAAGTGAAAAAGAATTTATCCTCTGGTCAGGGCATGCCTTTGTTGAGTATGTTGTGTGAGCACTGCCAGCGTAGCATGAAATACCAAAAAGAAAGTCCTAATTTGCTGTTGTACCTGTGGCCACAGCCCATACTAGACTGAGGTTCTGGTGCAGATGAAATCCAGAACTGTGAACCAGAAGCTTTCTGTTCAGGAATTAATTTAGCAGGGGGGAAGGGATTATGCAGGATTACTTTTAACTGTGTTGTGACTAAACACAGTAATGAAACCATGACCAGAGTGAATGTCCAAAACGTTATTAAAAACATAGCGGTGTGAACAAATGAACATTTGACACTGTCTCCTGTAATCGGAGTTAGGCTGTTGTAATATGTATGAGAGGACAACCAGACTGGTAAGAAATCAGCTGGATGGTCAGGCTCAGAGTGTCAAGGTCAGCAGGTCATAGTTTGCCTGGACCTGCAACAAGGCAGGTACTGCATGGTCCACCCTGGGTCATGGAGTATGCTCTCATCAGATTTGCAGATAATTCCCAGTTGAGGGTGGCCAGCCAATACTCTCCACGGCAGGGCTGTTATTCAGAGAGATCTAGAGGGAACAGGAACCTCATGAAATTCAAGAAACCAGAAGCAAAGCGCTGCACCCAGGAAGGAATAACCCCTTGCAAATATGTAGTCTGGGGACAGACTGGCTTGGGATCAGCTCTGGGGACAGTGCCCTGGGGCAGCGAGCTGGGCAGCAGCACCCAAGGCTGGATCAGCAGGACCACCCCCAGGAGATGGGGCAGGGCTGCCCAGCACTTGTCACCAGACCTCACACAGCAGCCGGCTCTGTGCCCCCAGCACAAGGCCGATGCCGATGGCTGGGGCGAGCTCCCCAGGCTCAAGCAGAGGCTGGGCCAGTGGGGCTCGTCTAGCCAGGGCAGGGCGGCCTCGGGGGCACCTCACATCCACCATTACATGTGGGGATGGGCCAGGAGGCAGGCGGGGCCGCACATGGCCGGAACACAAGGCTGGGCAGGTGTGGGCTGGAAACAGAGGGGCTCAGGCCGGGTGCGAGGAGGCCTTTGGCAGCATGAGGCCGCCAGGCAGAGGGACAAGCTGCCTGGGAGTCTGGGCAGGATCCGTCCTTGGGGTGTCCAAGAGGAAAGCCCTGAGCAGCCAGGTCTGGTCTCACAGATGGCCTGGCTGTGGGCAGAGCCTTCTGAACATGAATTACTTTGTGATGCCGCATTTCTAACCAACAATGTTAGGCATAGGTGCATGAAGAATATTTTTCCCACTGTTTTCTATCCAGTTTTGTGCTTGTGATAAATCCTGGCTGGGCACAGTAACCCAGATCTGTGCATCTTGACCACAGGCATAAATTAGTGTACACTTTATTGACTCAAAACTACTTAAATATCATAGAACAGAACCACAGAATCACAGAATGGTTTGGGTTGGAGGGGACCTTAAAGCCTAACCGGTTCCACCCTTCCTGCCATGGGCAGGGACACCTCCCACCAGACCAGGCTGCCCAAAGCCCCATCCAGCCTGGCCTTGAGCACCTCCAGGGATGGGGCAGCCACAGCTTCTGTGGCAGCCTGTGCCAGGGCCTCACCACCCTCTGAGGGAAGAATTTCCTCTTTATATAATATAGTAGATGCCATTGCTCATTTCTTACTGTGAATGAGAACTGTATCAGCACAGTATGGATGACTATATTAGAGTGCTTCCTCTCAAATACAGACCAGAGAATCCAACTAAGAGTTCTGCTTTTTTTTTAGTCACTATTTACAGTTCAGCACCAGTATCCTGTAGGGGACTTGAGTGTGACTTAAAGAGCACATTTTGCTTCTAATGTGGTGTTCTTTTTTGAAAGCTCTGTTGTCATTTTAAACTGGATTGGTTTCTTGGTGTGACTGGTGACATTTCACTGGTCAGCAGCTTCTGCTGTCTCCTCCCTTTTTAAAGTTAAAACCTGCCATCACTGACATTTTTCTTTCCTTCACAGATTTTAAATATTTATTTTGAGGATTTCTTTATTGCTCTGCACCTTTAAAAAAAAATCCGTTGCATTGTTCATTGTTGTTCAACCACAGTTTTTTATTTAGCTTCTAAGAAGTAGTTTTTAACATTTTCTGGTGTGATTTTTTTAAAAGCACTTCTACCTCTAAATGTACGTTCCAGTCTATTATGCTACTAAATAGTTTAAGCATTAAAAATGGCTATTTAAAGCTTGATAAAGTATAATACTGATTAATAACAGTACTTAGTCAACTAAGTTTAACCAGATCCTGGTCATTAGTATTCTGCAAAGCATAAATGTTCAAAATCAGCAGTGAATATTTACTTGTCCTCCAAAATGAGCTATTTCTAACATGGCAACTCTCTTATCATCACCTTCAATGACTATTATAAGGGTTTAGTAGTTGCTCGTACCTAACTCTTCGCCCAGATGTAACTGATGCTAGGACTCACAGTTTTCCAGACTCCCATGAAAATGTCTAATGTTGCCATCTAAAAAAGCAAATTCCTTTTTCTAAGTGTTCCTAAGCACAGTTAACACATGGACAAGACCTTGAGAGATCCCTTTAAACCACAACATGCTAATAGTACCCGTGATTTCCCCAGATGTGCGTTCAACATTTATTTCAGTACTATCCGTGTTCACTGCTTCCAATTTTGTGCAACACCTATCATGTCATCTTTTAACTGCTTCTCACTAAGCACATTGTAAATGGAATATAAAAACCTGTGTGCTTCCAAGACCCTTGAACTTTGACAGAATTGCTGTTCATGCAGCTGAGTTTCAGGTTCAGAAGCTGTATCTGACACCTTATTTAGTCAGTGGGATCCCACAGACATGCTGCTCTAGACAACAACACTGGTGCCACAACCTTTCTGAGCCCCTAATTACCAAGACACTTTTCCTTGCTTGCTGGGGAACCTCTGGTTTCTGGATAAATGTAGAGCAGGGTCTGTGGAAGAGGGTAAAATGAACAGGCAGGAATGGAAAGTGTAGCACTCTGAAAAATAAAAATGTTCTGTGAAGCCCCTCCAAGTTTGATCTCACGCCTCTAGCTTATCCTTGGTTTGATCAGCGCTATTGTGCTATGTTGTCATTCCTTCCCCAGCATGATTTTCTGGCTAGTCTGTATCTTTTCCTTACAGGACTGGTGTCCAGGCTGCAAAACCCACAGCTCCTTTCCTCATCGGCTTTCTAGGAAAACAAATAATATATTGAAAGACAGTAGCCATCATTCTTGTTTGGAGACGTGGGATGCTTTGATAACCCCTGACGTCTCTGCCGTTCACCCCAGCAGTACTCTTCCCACCAGGGTATGATGCCTGTGGTACGGTGTGGCTTCTGCAGCTCTGTGTTTGCTCTGCTGCTTCTCCCCCCCTTCCTACCAGCTGCTTCAACCCACAGGTTGAGGAATTGCATTCTCAGCATTTTTAAATGCTCCAGTAAGTAAAGCTTAATATGTGTAGTTAATCATTGATTTTTATTTTTATTAACTTAACACTAAAGGTTCAGAATAAGAGACTCCTGAGTCTTCTGAGGAATAGGGAGGTAGGGGGAGGCAGGGAAAGGTGTGCTCTCCCCATTACTGACCACGTTCCAGCCACTGACACATTGCTGGGTGTAAACTACAGCAACTATAGGAAGTACTGTAATTCGAGGCCATTTCTCAAGGATTTTCCACTGGCTTCAGATCCTCCAGACTTATGAGCTCTACAGTCATTCCCCATTCCACCTTGGAAACTTCTGTACTGGCTTTTGAAAACAGCCACCTATTTTGGCCCTGACCTACATTTCCTGGATAGAATCAACTCCCTGAGGCTCATGCAAGTTCCCTAAATGCTGCTTGATTACAAGAGAATATGTGGGAGGGATGCCAAATTGACCCCTTCCAGTTTCTTACTTGTATACATATGTTGTATACAAGGGTACTTATGAATACGTGTATTACCTACCATGGGTACCTATGAATAATGTAGCTTTAGCTGATTTCAGATTCAGGCTGCATCTGTGCTTCAATAAGATAAGGCAGCTCCCTTTATGAAGCTGAGTTCTGCCATGTTGAGTGAAAAAACAGTGGAGTTGAGTGCGGTTAAGACAACGAGTTCCCCACCCATGCACCATCCGACTGCCATCAGCCAGAGATTTCAAAATTTACTGGGCTTGTAATCAAGGTTGTGCAGATGCCTGTGGTTTTGAGGAACTGGAAAAAATGTGGTGAACAAGGATATGGTAGGTGAGAAAAAGATGAACAGGTTAAAAAAAAATTCTGATTGCAGTGACAGTTAATTAGGGTGTTATTTGTTGTAAGGTGTATAGGGTAACCCCAAACCCATGAGAGAATCACTGAGAAGCAGTTGGCATCCAACCACACAGTGTCATGTTTGAATCAGATTTCAAAGTCAAATCTTACGGGACAAAGTTACCCTTGTGATGCAAAGATGCATGAAATAGAAATGCTTGTGCATAGATGTAGCATCCAATGTAAAAGAGACACATACAAACTGAAAACAAACCATCAAGCACAATACATAATATGAAAACATTTTCTGTCTGCTTCATTTCACTAAGTAACATAGGCTGTACCTTACCTGAAGGATGCCTTGGTAATGAGTAGATGCATCTTTAATGCATATGTACCTCCTCTCATTCAGAAAGCATACTCCATGTTTTTTGCAGTCTTAGAGAGGAGATGATTCTCTGTTCAGGCTCTCATTCCCAGATGAGCCATGTATCTCCCTGTTGTGCAGTGCTGTACACTTGTACTGCATCTCACTGTCATTAAAAAGAGATGAAACAGCAGCATAGAGGGGATGCCTGGCAATGGAGTTTTACTATGTGTCAGTGCTGTAAATTGCAACAAAGCTAAGGGGTGGCTCTAGCCCTTGGATCCAACTGCCTACCATAAAATAAGGCACTTAGTTGCCATTTAAATGCACCTCTACACTTACAAGCTTTCCCAAAAACCTTCCTAGTATCAATGTGACCTGAAGGGAAGCTCCTACCATCCCTTTGGGCCTATTTGCTTACATATGTAATGTGTGAGTTTATTACGAAAAGGAATATTGTGGAAGTTTTAAATGACTTAGAACAGCCAATTAAGAGAGAGACAGGGAACAGATGAACCAAAATCTGTCCATCTTCACCCTGACAAAGAGGTAACCTACACAGCTCAGACACCTGACTTGAATTAATTCAGACACCTGGGGCAGTCCAGAAATATACTAAGGAAAGATGCTTCTATAATAGACACATTTATGCTGATATGCAAGATTTGAAGTTATCCCTACATATTGCTTGGAATTGCTTGCTAATTCAAAAACATCTATATAAATATATATATCTTGGCATCTATATCTATCACTCTTTTAGCATCTGTGGAAATCTAATGACTGTTGAATAAAGTATCATGGTGACTTTAAAATTCCAAGGTCCATATTATTTGGGTCAATCCTATTAAATCAAAGGTTTTATCAAGTGAATTTAGCCATACCTTTAAGAATCCCTAGCAAACACCGTTGAAACTAGTTGTACTGCATTATGCAGAAGCTCACTTTACAGAATGCTGATCATTATGTAGATGCTAGACAAAGCAGACCTCTGTCAGAGCCCTTGGCTCACAGTGGTTTCTGAAAAACACACACTGTCTGGGAACAAAATATTACCTGCATGAAATACCCTGAGTGGCAGAGTAAAGGAGCTAAAAAAAAAAAAAGAAAGAAAAAACACAAAACCAATAGAGCTGAAATTTCCTGGAAATTTGGAAGGCAAATGTCTTGAACAGTGCTTCATTCTGTATCTGTATTTGGTACTGACGAATCTGCTAAGTTTTGTCATATATGCCAAAAGTAAAAGCCAAGTGAAGTGAAAGAGCCCATGCTGATGTCACAGAAAAAAAATAAATAAATCAGACTCCTAGAGTAAAGGAGACAGATTTGCTTATTAGGGAACATAGGACTGGAAAAGGTCTCTGGATCTTCTTTGTGCTGTATGGAAAAATATATATACATATATATATATTTATATGTGTGTGTATATATATATACACACATATATATATCTGTGCTTGTGTGCTTGTTGTAAAATCCAATTCTTGCTGCAATGGCATCATCTTACTAAAAAACACTACAACTAAAAGAGGTGACATGGTCCTGGGCATCCTGTTCTATGTGGCCCAGCTTTAGCGGGGAGGTTGGACCAGATGACCTCCTGAGATCCCCTGGCTTAACTCTGAGTTTAGGCATGAATTTGCTCTTTACACCAGACCCATCCTTGAATCAGGATCTTTAGCCCCAGACTAGGAAACACTGGAAGAGGGCAAGAACCACATGCACGAGACTGCTGTTTAGATCAGTTAATGAACTGATTATAAATATCACATTAACGTCATGTAACCATTGTCACTTCTGTTATCCCGAGCTGGGAGAAGAAAGCCCTGGGAATGATGTTTTCAAGGGATTTTTCTGCCTGCCAGCTGAAAGCAGTTAGGTTACACGCAGGCTCGTGTAATGTGGCGCTGCCGGCTGGAGCCCAGACGTGCAGTCAAAAAGACTTTGTCAAGCCTTTGGCTCTGATGGATTGGTGAGGAGCGCGCAGGTTATTTCTAACCTTCAGCAGCAACAGTTAGCTCACTTCTACGTGCAGTCTGGACACTCCTGAAATGTCTGTCACAGGACATAAACATTTATGATTCCTTTAACGCCAAACCCTTGGGCTCAGAACCAGTGAAGGTTGAATGAATACCTGCTATTATTCTTAGCTATTGCAGCTTAAAGTAAACTCGGCATGCTTAGTTATTTAAAAATCAGTTACTTCATGCTTTCATTGAGTGTGAGGACAATCCCGCCTGTCTAGCTGGTCTACAACAGCTTGCTGATAGTCTCAGTGTGCAAGCGTGTTCAGGGCCACCCCTACAGGCACATGTGCTGCTGCTGTGCAACTTCTGCTGAAGCGGCCCCAAAAAATCCCTTCGCAAAACAAAACAAAAATCCCAAACCATTTGAAACAGAGAAGGGCTGGAGGAGCCTCTCATCCAGCATTTTCTCTGGTGTTAGGATCTGGTTCCTGAGACTTGGGTGTAGCTGTCTGCTCCATGGCAGCATCTCGCTCGCCCGCTCGTTTGTTCTGGCTTCACGCCTGCGTTTCAGCTCCTGCTTCTATAGCATACAGTAACACAGCACGCAGACCTGAAGCCATGCGAGTCAGCTTTACGTGGTTATACGAGGGATGAAATCACTAAGCAGCAGTCTCTTTCTTGGATAAAGATTATAGGTTTTTTACAATGGGGCTGGAGAACTTCTATAGGAAATAGCTTTGCTTAACAAGAGCGTTTTTGCTGGATGTTTCAAATCACAGGACAGCTCTCAATATATTTGTAACATCCTCACAATTTTTCTTTCTGTTTGCATTGGTTTGTTCATGCCCAAGGGATTATCTGCAAGACAGTTTTTGCTTGATGTTGTTTTGGTTTTCCTTTTATACCAGGAGTCTTTCTTTCATGAGTGCTTGGTACTGAGCCAGATTTCAGTAGTATAACATCAGCGATTTTACCAGGGTAAATACCATCTATTTTTGTGTTCTGATAGACTTCAGACTATAACCCCACCCTTTGAGGCTGAGTTGTGCTCACTCTGCGCTCTCAAAGAGGACAAGTCAGGTTACAGTGCTCACTAGATTAACCAAACATAAAATGTGAATGCAACAGTTCACAATCACAATGAGTAAATGCCCTTGAGAAACAAGAGTTCCGCTTTAGCAGAACAACAACAAATTAGCTTGTGATGAATAACATTTACAATAACTTCACAAGTAAAGCTGCCATTCTGTTCTGCTAAATATATAAGATGTGAAGTCACAAGGTGAAACTGCCAACTGCTAGAAAAGTTAATAAAATTCAGTCGTTTACATCAAGGCTGATTAGAAATAACAACTATTGCATATCTTTTTTTTTTTTTTTTAACCTGCTGTTGCTCAGCTAAAGGTCCTTTCTACTGATGACAGTTTTGTAAGATAAATCTTGCAGGTGCTGATCTGCAGTCAAAATCCGCGTAGTGCTTTGCAGACAGATAAAAGGTGGGCTTAAGGAGTCAAAAAATATAATCTTGAAAACACATGTGAGTGATCTGTGATTTTAAATGATAGCTGTGATGTGATTAAGTTTTCTCGTGTGCATATGCATTTGCAAGGTTAGGCATAAAACATGAAACAATACCTGATTTAAAAAAGAAAAAAAATAGAAACACCTTTTTAGTGGAAGAAGAGAGGAAACAATGACTTTTTAGGCTTTATTGACCTTCTGTATTTTTCTGCTTAAACTATATGTATGGGTTAGTGGTTTTTAATTTATGTGTATGGTGGAACAGAGAACAGAGTTGCAGAGACAGGTAAATAAAAATAAGAAACACTGCTCATGTCAGAGAGGACTGATAGGGGTGCAGAGTCTTGTGTTGGGAAGTAGCCAGAAGGCAAGGCAACACAAAGTTAAAACTATGTCTTTGCTGATTTTAGGATTGGAAGGTAGGGGGACAGATTTCGCAAGTAGAACTGCATGTGGAATGATTGTTGCATTGAAAAATCCTAAACCAAGACACGTGCAAGGCAGTGGTCAGCAACACATTCATTCCCCTTCCCCACACTGTGATTTGCTGTTGCTAGTTTAGCTCAGAAAAATGTAATGTTTATCTTTATTATGCTTTTGAATGGGATGATTTCATCATGAAAACCACACATTTATATCAGTAGCAGAATGTCTGTCCAGAGGCCAGACTTCACCACATTTCCTGCATCTGTGGGCACTGACCCGAGTGTAGTTAAAAGGGATAAAATCACGTTCTGATGCCTTTTCACACCTATGCAGATGCTGTTTAATTCTTGAGGGATATAATTGGAGTTAAAAATTGAACAGGGCACAGGACAGGAATGAAAACATAAATGTGGGAAGACAAATATTTTCTGAAATACCATTAAAAAGGAGGGTAAGGTAAACCTATTTTAGCAACAGCATGTTTTGGTCAAGGTATGAAAAAATACAGAGACTACAGGGAAAGTGATTAGATGCAGAGGTCAATGTGACCTTAGCTTTCAAGATCAAATGGAAGGATTGACTGATTGACTGAATCTCACCCTAAACTGTGTTTAGAAAGTGATAGGTGAGATTCAGTTAGAGACTAAGATGTCTAAATCGTGGTGATGGCACTTAGGTGTCATGTAGGAACCACTCATCTAAGCTCACACTACTGTCAGCAGAGGTTTAGTCAACGGTATCCAGAGAGAAATTCAGCAGACAAGTTGTTTGTGACATGATTCAGCTGTCTAAGCATAGATGTCTAATGCTAGTTGAGATGCCCTAGGCTGTGCCATCTGTCTTACAGCTGTCTCTCCTGAAGCAAGTAGGACAAACAGGTCTGTGCTGTATCTGCCAGCCAGCACAGATATCTCAGATACCTGCATCCGTCTGAAATGGACACTTACATCTACATCTGACCTAACTGAAACAAGTCCTAGATGCCTACTTTAGAAGGAGCTTCTAGGATGCTCTCCTTAAATTCGTCTCTTAAATTCGGGTATTTTAAACCTGATAGTGTTTCCAAAACTGATGCTAATTCCAAGTTAGTCATCATCACCTCCCTCACAGGTGTACATATAATCAGGGTCTTGATGAACGTGAGCTGTACCATTCAAAAATGGTACTGAAGATGATACTGGAGGATACCCACTGGTACTCTCCCACCATATATATCTTTCTTTATTAACTGCTAAGGGTGTTAAGATGGAATAACTTGCATTTTGTTATCTGAATGCTAAACGTCTAAAAGTAGGTGAAGTGAAACCCAAACTAGCGAACTGGTTCCAGAAGAATTGAGAGGAGTCAGGTCTGGTCTACACAAGGGAAAAAAAAAATATTTTGCTGTAATTAATGGTGTAACTTTATCTGAATGATGTCATACTGGTGTGAACGCTTTATTCTTGGTCCTTTTTCCAATTTCATCTGTACTGCTTGCAAGAAGGTTGGGGTAAACCAGTTCCAGGATAAGTATGCATGTGTAGCATAACTCATAATGTTTCACTCTGGAGGCAAAGTCTTGGGGATAGGAGAAGAGAGGAGAGAAGGGCTGATAAAACTAGTGTCATAGGGAAGGCTAGTCAAACCATGGACAATTGTAGTAAAAGAAAGCACTCATTTCAATTCCTTCTGATTGTCTAATAGTGATGATAAAACTTTGGCTCCGTTTACTTTGTTTTTAAATGGTTTGTGTTTTTGTACTTACTGGCTGTTCCTTTCATTCTGAGTCCTTTGTTTGATACAAATTGTTTCAATATGGCTTTGAACTGCCTGTCTGAACACACTGCTTAATTCACTTCCATTTTCAAGAACAAAGTATTTCAAGCACTCAAAAAAGTTTAGAAATAACTCCACACTCATAAAACATTAAAATCTCTGCAAGCACTTGGAGTAGGAAATGCTGCTAGTTCTGAAGATGTACAGTCTATTTGAAAACCGGTTGTGTATTTAATTTAAAATGGAAGGATATAAGCATAGTTTGTTGGTTTCAAGCAATTCTAATATAAACTGTCCCTTAAAATGACTTCCATCCTCAAAACTGCTTCTTTTTGCTGCCATTATTAGCAGCCTCCAATCCTGCAAACAGTTGTGCGTGATAATTGCAGTAATCTAATTGACTTCAGTGGGACAACACATAAGAGTAATGCTGTGTGTGATAGCTATTGCATAGGCAGGGTTGCTGTATTCAAAGTTCCCAACTGAGGGACCTAACTTCAGTTGTGTGTACTGTATGTGTGCGGTTATCAGGTTTCCTATATAGGAAATCAGGTAAACAGATCTTAGCAAAAACCTACTGCAATTACAGTACAGCCTTTTAATCTAGCATCCTATTAAAAAGTCTATCAAACTCAGTAGCCAGTTACTGCACATGATGGTGCAACCTTTCTTCTGAAGATGGTATGGATTGTGGTCAGATGAGAATTAATTTCATCCTAGGGTTACAAATATGCTCCAAGACATGTATCTATGATAATGCTCAAAACAAACAGTATTTTGTGTTATCAAGTACCTATGGCACAGTTTTATAAAAAGGTCTGGTAAAAGGTATTGTAAAGGAAGCAGAGAAATTCTTTCAATGTTTAGTTTGCTGAGCCTTGTTTCATTAGCACTTCATCTTTGCAACGCTAAATTAAAGTTGTCTTTGTATGTGTATATGTATGTGTATGTATATGTATTCTTAAACATTTCATTTTCTCAATGCGAAACCAATCCAATTGCTCCCTGTTAGGAAATGTTTGAATCGTTGTCTTCAATGTGCAAGCACGGGAAGCCTCTGTCACCTTTACTAAGGGAGCCCTTCTACAGAAAGTTCGGAAGCTTTACAGTGTGATTTGCTATACTGGCTGAGGTATTTTTGTTCCATTAAAAACAGATGCTGTTCCTTAGTATTAAGACAGATTAATTTCACAGATACAATAGGATCCTATTATAGCAATCTGGTTTTGTTTTTAAACAGAGCAATTTCATCGTATGCATGACGCCTGGCTATAATATAACTGTTTTGATGTGCAAATGGAAATCTGGGAATCTGACTTTCTTACAGTATATGTAAAAGGTGGCTATATTTGTAGTCTATAAAAGTAGATTCAACTCTACAAGTGTTTGAATACATACCATCTGTGTTAAACATATGTTCTTTTTAGGCCTGAATTTGCCACTGCCATTTTTCCTTTGAAATGATCATAATGGACATCAGACTGACCAGGCATCTCCATATTCAAGATTAATTGACAGCCATCTTGCAAAAACTGCAAAAACTTGCAAAAAAATATCACATATTAACAGTAACTTGCACTGTAAGTAATCAAAATAAAATAAAATAAAATAAAAGGAATTGGAATGTTTGTGGGGTGAGACATATTCCATTGCCCGGTCCTTTGAGGAGAACTTAGTGTGGCCCAGGATAGAGTCAGGACATGCACAGACTTAAGCTTCGGAAGCCATAAGGGAGGACCTCAGAAACATGACCACAAAATACTATAGAGAACAGGAGCAGCCTACTTGTAGTATTGTTATCACATCTGGTCCCAGAGCATGGGGATGATTGAAGGCCTGCTCATAAACAGCTGAGATATGGCACTGTTCTTTGGTCTTCTCCAGTGAGGTATCTTTCCAGTGAGTAAAGGCTTAATTATGGAATTTAGATCTCCTTCAGGACCATCTGTGGCTTGTTTTTCTAAGGGCAGTCCACAAACAATGTGTTATGTTGGGAGAAGAAGAAAGAACATCTCAGAAAGAAGCTTAGGGCTTTAGGAAAATGTAACAACTCACAAGGAAGAAAAATAAACACAACAGCCACATCGCTTTTTGATAGTGTGTCATGTGAGCAGGTCCCAGAAATTACATGTATGGCATAAAATGAAAAGTCGCTGGATCTTCCATTTATTATACTCCATCATAATAGCTTGAGACTTTCCAGCACTGGCTTTGATCTTGCTGTTTTATTTATGTGAGCTGATTGTAGTGCCTTGGATAACCCCAGCTGAAATCAGTTTGGCTTTGTAAGGGTGTAGATGGTTGCTCTGCAGCTCAGCCTGCAGAATAGGAAAATAGTTTCATAAGATTAAAAACTGCTTTTTGGATTTGTTGCTATGAAATGTCAGACTCATGTACTCTACATTTTCATTTTCACAAAAGCGACTGTTGGTACATGCTTGGAGAATGTGAGTTTCTGGAACACCAGGCTGGATAAGTGCGTACTTCCCAGCCAGTACACCCCTGACCCATGGGGTGTTGAGACCACTGTGTGGATTGAGGAGATCTGAACCTAGCACCATAAAAACCAAATGAAGGAAAGCAAAAATGATTCCAGGAACTGCAACAACATTTATTTATTTATTTATTTATTTGGCCCTTGTGGTGAAGACCAACGAAATAGTATTACCAAAAGCATTGCCCAGATATTGGCAGAGATAATCCTTCCTTTCTACTCACTGCTGGTGAGGCCACATCTAGGATGCTGCATCAAGTTCTGGGCCAGAAGACATGGACTTACTGGAGCATGTTCAGCACTGGGCCACAAAGAAGATGAAGGGTTTGAAGCATGTCATACAAGGAGAGGCTGAGCGAACAGTGACTGCTTAGGCTTGAGAAGATAAGGCTCGGGGGGAATCTCATCAATATGTATAAAGACCTGATGGGACGGAATGGAGAAGAAAGAGACAGACTCCAGTGGTGCCCAGTTATACAGGACAAGCAGCAACGGGCACAAATCAAAAACCACAAAATCCAGTCTGAATGTAAGAAAGAAAAATTATTGTGAGGGAAGTCAAACATAGGAACAGCTTGCCTGTGCAATTTCCATCTGTGAAGATATTTAAAATTGAACTGGACACCATCATGGGCAAACTTCTCTACCCCACCTTACCTGAGCAGTGCAGTAGTACTAGATGATCTCAGGAGGTCTCTTCAAACGTCTACCATTCTGTGATTCTGTGATGTTTCATAATTAGAGCTGCTTCCATGTTTAATCATATTTGATTGCCAGATATAAAAATATCTCTCTGGAATCACCAGGTATAAGAGCAGATGCATATAAGGGTCATCAGTCAAAGCAAAAGCTCTTTTACTACTACTTGCTTCAAAACCTACAGGAGCTTCCTAGATCACAAAGGGAAAATTGACTCCCTCAGAGTGACTGCTCCCCAGGTTGCTCCTGTTCTACATCTGCAGCTCTGCAATACAATGCGAGTGATACTTGCCAGTAAAATAGAAGTTGTAGCTATTTGGTTAACTACTTGAAATGAGCTCAAGTAATATCTCTGGAGGCAGGTTGTAAAAAAATGGGCTAAGACTAGACCAAAAGCAGAGGGGTATACAGCTATCATGTAGGATTTCTGCTTTTCTTCCTGCTATGCGGTTATGCCAGGAATTCTGTCATAAGGGTGATGTGTTATATCAATTCTATAGAATATTTTCCTTTTATGGCTATGCTTTGTTGCTCATCTAGCTGCTTATATGAACACTGCCCTGCCTGCTTGGCAGTGCACTATAATTAATATTATACTAAGTACCACTGCCTTTAAACCAATGTTTTGTAAATGCAGTTATTCATAGTAGAAATAGGGTTTCACACGTGAGATGAATAATTAAGGTAGTGGACTGAGTCTTTCTTAATATTACATTCTATGGCTGTTTGATGGCACAAACATGTTTTATTAAGATAAGAAAATCTCTTCAATGACCAAAACCAATTGAGTATGTCACACATTTCATGTGAAGACAACTAGTTAGATGTTGTCACATAAATTATTTCCTCTCTCAACAATGTTGAAGTAGGCACTGTCTTTTGTTCTTTCCTAATGCCCATTTATCTGTGATTTCAGAATCCAGAATCACTACACAGAAGCAGCAACTGCTTCCATATAGCTGAAAAAAAACCACAAAGATGTACATGTTTCTGGAAAGAATCACATTTACTATACATGCTCTGTCCAGGCAGTCACTTTCCAGAACTAGTGGACTGTGTGACATATGCACATGCACTTGTGTTTGGGAAATCCTAGCAAGAAATGCAAGACACTAATGGGTGTGTGTCCTCTGAGTGACCAAACCAGACCTCCATACTCATTTCAACACCCTTTGCTGAGTCTAGTTGGAGGCTGGTAGCTAGCATTGTCCCCCAGGGGTCAGTACTGGGTCCAATCTTATGCAACTTCATCAATGACTTGCACCCCCAGCAAGTTTGCTGATGACACAAAACTGTGAGGAGTGGCTGTTACAGCTGAAATCTATACTGCCATTCAGAGGGACCTCTACAGGCTGAAGAGTTGGGCAGAGAGGAACCTCATCACATTCAACAAAGGGAATTTGCTGAGTTCTTCATCTGCAGAGGACTAACCCCATGTACCAGTATATGATAGGGGAGGGTGTCAAGAGGGTGGTGCCCAGCAACAGGATAAGAGGCAGTGGGCACAAATAGAAACACAGAAATATGGATATGAGGAAAAAAATCTTTAGTGTGAGTGTGAGAGAGCACTGGAACAGGCTGCCCAGAGAGGCTACAGAGTCTTCTTCTCCGGAGATATTCAAAACCTGTCTGGACACAAACCTGTGCAATGTGCTTTAGATGACCCTGCCTGAACAGGGGGTTTGGACTAGATGATCTCCAGAGGTCCCTTCCAACCTGTGACTGTGACTCTGTGACCCTTCCCAGACAAAGCCCAACCTACAGACATTGCTCCCTGCCACAGACCATCAATAATCCTACCCTATCCAAACCACTGGCTTCTTCCCTTACTATCTCAAATATTCTCCCCCTGATTTGTTCCCAGAGTACAGACCCAAAGTGTGAGTCCCAGATGCTGTACCTAGAAACAGATAGTACTGTTTTGGATGTTCACTGCAAGCACCAGGGTTGATGAGTACAAAACTGATGGTATGCACTGCTGTGGGTCACTTCGCCATCCAGAATTTTCCTTCTCAGTCCCCAAGACTAATAATACATTTATGGCTTGTTGGTCAAGTGGGTGGCTCTTATAATTGGATCTACTGCTTGTTTATTACATTACAGGTGAGAGTCTGTAAAGAAATGTAATGTACAGAGTGCTTGGGACTGAATTAGTCATGAGGTTTGTTGGCCTGCACACTTGCAGTGGGACAGCTCTCCCCTCTGCTACCTTTATAATTCTAGCAAAGATGAAAGGTAAGGGAGAAAGGGAGTCTTTGCACCTCAGAGACACTAGGTAAAGATGGCTTTGGAGCTCTACAGAAATTACAGGTGATGGGAGAAAAAAATTTGAGGCAAAGTGAAGAGAAACGCAAGACCTTAAATTTGTGTAGGATTTGAAGCATGTGTTTGAATGCAGTCTTGGTTGGTAGGTTTTCTATCCTACTGACAGAGGGATGTTCCTCTTAAACTTATTGATATAAGGTTGATGGGTACTTCTGACATCTTGGCAGCCAAAAGTAGCGATTCAGGTAATGTTTTGTTGCTTGCAAGAAAACACACCTGTTGTCTGATGGGAAGGGAAAGTGAAAGCTCTTAATCTGGCCATTCTTAGCCTCCAGGCTTCCCATCTTTTACTTTTTCTTCTAACCATTCTTGTTTCCTCCTCCTCAAGGAACAGTCTCCGAACTATGCCCATTTCCACCCTTCCACTTTCCTTCCCATTACTCCAGTCTTCTACCGGATCCAAACCTCCCTTCGCAGGCCTGTTCTGCCCAGTTATCCTTCCTGCTCTACCCTCCCATGTCCTTCCTGTGGGACCCACAGCCCCCTACACACCCCCTGGCCTGAAGTCCTTTCCCTGACCTGGACTCTGCAGCTTCAGCTTTTGGTTTCCTTTTCGGTTTTGCCCAGGTAAAACCTAGGTCTTGCTCTGCCCTCTGCAGCTTCTACCTGGAACGTGTGGAAAGGATGCAATTTCTAGGCAAACAGCTGTAGATTTCTAAAAAATAGGTGAAATCACAGTTTTTCAAAGGTTTATAACTGGATCATAATGAGTGGGATAAAGCAGAAAATTTTTTACATGTAAGCCACTCATCCCCCTTTAGATTTCAAGTGCCTTCTCTGAACCTCTATGTATAAGAATAGGTTTCAAGAGTTTTAAAAAAATGTATAAAAACCCACTCTTTCCCCACAGTTGCTCGTCTGGCTGGCTGGACCTTGCCATGTCTAATTTTGTGCAAAAATTCCATGTCCAGTGTCCACCTCAATCTGAAGTCTTCCATACATGTAGCTAGAGATTGACAAATCCTATTATGGGAAGTCTTATAAGAGTATTGTAATAGAAAGTGCTGGGCTGGCTTCCTAGGAGGAATAGCTGCCAGCCACACCTAGCACAGGAAAAAAAAAAATCGTTTATTGATTTAAAACACCAACTATGAAACATTCTACAAAAATATGTTATCCTGACACTATGTTTTGGTACCTCACCCAAGACTTAATTAAGTCAGCTCAAAAAAGATACTGACTTCAATTAGCTTTGTATCAGATTCTGGCTGAACAAACAAACGCTCATAAGAGATACGAGAGATAATAAACACAGCCAGCCTTTAATTTTTGACGTACATTTGGAGGAGGGAGGGAATAATAGGCTGAGAAATGTTTCATTTCTTTTTGTCAAGGTGAAAGAAAGGAAAAATACACCCAAGATGTCTCTTTAAAAGAGCCATTTAAATGGGACCACTGTTGAAGGAGGTAATTATTTTTTTAACATAAAAGCTTGACAGCCTCCTTTTAGGGCTGAAATGCAGAAACAGAATGAAACCTTTTGTATGATGGATTGAGTTAATGCACAGCAGCTTTCTGAGTGGGAAAACCAGAGAAGTGATTAGGTTATTTTTATTACTTTAGCTAGAGAGACTGGATACTGCTGTTACAACTAGTCACTGGGGTATAATTAATAGACCATTTGCTAATAGAATATAGAGCTTTAAAGGCAGATGCCATTTGGGACTTCAGATGTCTCGCTACATCCCAGAGGGCTGTGAAGAGTGCGGAGCTGTGCGTCGTGGTCCAGGTTGTTCTCCGGGGCCTTGCAGAGTTAATCTGTGTTGCTTGGAGAGACCTATGCAGCGCAGAGGTCTGGACAGGCCATAGGACCTGCCTGGCTGCCGTGGCTGGGCTGCAAGCCGTCTGGCAGCCTGCACGCCAGGGTGTGTGTGCTCAGCTGCCAGCCGTGCTTGGCACCAGAAAAAGTCCCAAACTCGGCTCAGAAGCTGGGAGAGGTGGGGCTGTTTTGGAAGAGAAAAAGAAGACATTGTCACCACCCTGGGTCAGGTGGTGAGGGACTGGCTGGAGAAGTTGAGAGCTTCCCAGAGCCTTCGTATGAGCTCTGACCTGCAGGTACGTGGTGAAATCTCGGAGCTCCACAGACAGTTTCTCTTCCTGCTATCTTCTCAGAGGTAGCTCTTCTTCTTCATTCCATAAAGATGTTCTCCATGTTGTCTGTTAAAGCTAATCCAAAGGTAGTGACACAAGAACAACTTGCCAGCACTGCTGGGCATTGCAGGTCTTTGTAAGAAAAGGGGCAAGGGAGGAGTCTGGTCTCACTCTAGTTGCATTGCATGTCTAGAAAGTCCAAGGGAAGAAAGAAGCACAGTCAACCAGGAACTTGAAAATAGTGTAAGACAATTTCTGACACAAGCAGACTGTACACTGATAGGATGTATCTCAGCATTCAAGATACCTTTCAGCTTTTAGGATACATCTCAAGTGCCTTCTGTGAACCTCTAGGAATAAGAATAGGTTTTAAAAATTAAAAAAATATATAACTCTCCCCCCACACACAACAAAATTATTTGTTGTGGATCCAGTATAAACTTTGAAGACACCCATTCTGTTTCACTGTCTGTCCAGTACGATGCGATTCAATAGTCTCCAGACCTTTTTACCATTTTACTCTTAATTGTTTGTAGTAGATGTCCTTATGTTGTTTATAAACCTGTTTACAACTTTTCTCTCTGAATCTCTGTATGCAATTTGTTAGGAAAATAATATATCCTTGTCTTCCTTCTCCAGTCTTAAGTTGCTCCTCTACTGTCCACGTAGGTTTTGTTTCACATTTTCCATTTATTTTCAAGCCTTGTGGACTGTGTACATTGTGGGCTTGCTACCTTTCCAAGTGTGCTTGGCTTAGCAGGTGTTTGTTAGAGAGGTTAGGACCATTTAGCTGACAAGGAGAAATATGTACATTTTATTCCATAATAAGCAAAGTTTGCAGGGATGACCCTCACCTGCATCCGACGTTTTTGCAATGGAAGTATGTTTAAAGGGAAAGGATCTGTGTTGAGCACGTGCTAGTCTGTTTTCTGAACGGGTGCCCCATTCTCCTAAACCTAGCAGTGGACATACACCACAGTTGCTCTCCTGGCTGCTTCGAAGAAGATGTGGCTCCCACCAGGCTGGAAGGTCTCCCTGGCAGGTGCTGCTGGAGCCCAGTGGCATCTCCCTCCATCCCAGGGGTTTGGTCACCTGGGCTTGTGGCCAGTGTGTGGCTGTGTAACCTGGAGTCAGGTGGTTGGGAGAGCTGTGAGAAGTCTCCTCTGGGGCCTCTCCTGGCTTGGGGACTGCTTTCACACCCATGGTCCTTGTCTGAGCTGTGCTGGAGCACAGCTGTGCCTGGCCTTGCCAATTACAACCCTGCCTGGCCGATGTCATGTCCCAGCCTGGCCTTGGCCTGTCCCTGAGGCCCTTCATGGCCATTCCAAGGCTGTCCCCAACCCTGGTGACCATCCTTGGACCTGCTGGGTCCCATTGCCATTGCCCTCAGCTCTTGCTCCCCTGCCTGCACAAGGACAGGATAGCAAGTACCACCACAGAAAATAGGGTCTGCGTCTTTCGAGATTTACCACAGCAGACTCAGATGTACAATTAAGTTGGTTTCTGGAGTTTAACTAGCTGCTACCCATCAGCTGCCATGGTAGCTGCCTTTGTACGTTCTTAGTCTGCAGCAAATGCAAGATAATTCAGCTTATCTTAACTCTTTATTACTGCAGGCTCAATTAAATCCAATTACCTCACATTTGCTACAAGATTACACACAGAGGATTACTGCCACTCAGCTGATGGTGGGGAACCTGACGATGTCTGAGCCCAGCCTAAATATTTCCTACTACGGTTCAGGATAATTTACACCAGTCTCTGCATCTCTTCTGAAGTTTTTCCCCCGGAGTCTTATCTCTGAGGGAAGGTGGAATGCTTCTAAGTGCCAGCGGCTGTTAGTAAAGGAATTCGCATTAGGGTGAACTGGTGACAGTGGATAGGAAGGACCAGGCTCCGCAGCACATGGAAAGCATTCACCTTGGCTTACATTATATCCAAGCACTGCATGGTTAGGGAATTCCTCTACAAGAATCCCAGGCCCTGCGCAGTTAGCCAGAGGCTATCAGAGATGTTTCTAGGGATGAAGTCATGCAATATTTTTCTGTTACTATTTAATGTATTTCAACGGGAGACAAATTAAAGCTCAGATCTCCGCAATACATTCACAGTTACATTTTGGAGAAGTTTACTGCTAAGCAGGTATACAAGATGAAAAACTTAAGCAAAAGGGATGGAAGCATTCCAGGCATGCAGGAAGAAGAATCAATACAGCAGAAAGCACTGGTGGTGGGAGAATGGCAATACAGGTGATCTCTAAGGAGACAAGAAACTTTCTATGAAAATTAGGCTTAAAGGATATAAGCAAAAACATTTTAATAAGGTATATATTCTGAGGCTCTGATGAGTAAGATATTTATAGAAAAAAAAAATTTGCACAGGTAATGCTCTGCCATCTGAGGCTTAGTGACTCCCAGAAATCTGCTACTTAGGCAATTCAGTATTCACATGATATAAGCATTTGACAATGGTTACAAAATAAGGTGCACGCTTCTTTTTTATAAAACAAGGTTAGCATGCATGATCTGGAGGGCAAGGTGAGCACAGATTACCTTTGCACACAACATTAGTAGCCAGCTTTTCAGGTAAGGGAGCTATGGTTTTTAATGGTATATCTGAAAAAAAAAAAAAAAAAAATGTCTATTTCTCTCAAGCAGATTTTATGGGTTTTAAAGAGCTAATTTTGTACCAGAATTATCTTGAGTACCATACTGTTAGCACTCCATAAATGTATTCCAGCACCTGGTCTCACACAGAATTAGCTCTAGTTATACCCCTAAAAAGAGGACCAAATGACTTATACTATCTGCTATTAATTTCACTTGTATCTCCCAAGAGTCATGACATTGCAAATATTCAGCAGTTTCTATTTGCACAGTAATTGGAAGAGGTACTACAATACATTATGGGCAATTTTGATTTCAAAATAAGTGGAGACCCAAATGTTTGATCTAGATACAACACAAAATGCTTTTAAAATATACAGTCCCTACAGTTTTGGTTTTTGTCCAGTGACAAAAACCAAAAACTGGAAAAGAAATAACTATGTCCATGTCAATTTGTGTAAACTACCCTTTTTAAACATTGTGATGGATGGTGAGTCAAGTGGCATGCTCTTTATGGTTGGCCCTATTTACAACATGGATTTCAATAAGGTCAAAACCAGTAAGGTAAACCTTGAAAGCATTTGCTATTTATAAATCACTGAACTTTGAACAAGTACACATCATACATTGGAATCTGACCTTAGCAGAAATAAAATCTAAAGGGGATTGAAACTCATGCAGTCATTATACCACTTCTCACACAATATCATATTTAAAACAAGTTCTCCTAGGAGGTTCTTCACTGAATGTAGTTTATAGGTCAAAACATTCAGCTTGATTTATCATAGTCTTAAATATACAACTTCCTTGAGTGTGAGTGGCTTTGGAGGAAAAAGGAAGAATGAAGAAAGAAACTGGAAAATTGCAGCAATGTATTTGTCAAGGTAAAATGAAAACCAGCCTGAGAAGTATAAGTCTGGGGTCCAGTTCAGCCCAATTCCCTCCTGCCAAGTGGCAGCACTGGGACGATCTAGAAGATTTTACAAGTTAAATCTGATTCTATCAACAATCAAATAAACACAAATAAGTAGTGATTTTTATTGTTCATCTTTACTAGTAAAGGTTCTTTAATACAGGATTTTCCAGCTGAACTCTGGGAAGTGTCAGACCTACCGTACCTGCTTTCAGTGGTTTTACATCAGATATACACTGAATGTGACCAGCCTCATTAACTGCAGATATGATGCAGAGTCACAAGGTTCACAGGTGATTTTAGCTAGGTAGGATTGCAAAAGTCAGAACAACATCATTCAGAAGCCTGTCCCATATGCAAACCCTCAAACTCCCAAGGGAGCCTTGGATAAGGGAGCTAAAATCAGACACCCCTTACCCCGTGCTGTGGTAATGAAATGGCTGGGAGGGAGTGGGAGCTGATAGTATCTTCAGCTGACCTAGATGGATTTGGAAGAGGACATATGGCTACAGCTTCAGCCAGGGGTTATAAATATGGGCTTAAGTTCCCATTCCTTTATACTACACTTCCATCTAGGAAAGCTGAGTTACCTCAGTGTTTCCACAGTTCTGAAGTACTGATCTTTGCCATAATGACTAAATAGCCACATTTCCATTGCAGAGCTGTCTGTCTATCATTTATAGGTCACCCATTACAATGACCTCTTTAGTGAGATCTTCATATAGCAATTATATTTGGGAATCTTATCTTTTTGGTGTCTTGATTTCATTCCTATGATTGGCACTCGGTAAATGAAAGATATGATTCAGAGTTTGAACACAGAGAGATGAAAGTCTCTATGATCCTCTTACCAATCTATCCAAAATGTGGATAATATATTTAGATAAAAAGAAATGTTGCAGCCCTGAGAAAGATCTATTAAGCTGTCCGAATGGAAAAGAAATTAGGGAAATGATTGAAAAGGAATAGAAAATTGTATTATTCATGGGAGCATCTTCAATCCATTTGCAGTGTCCTCATCTCTCTTCTTGCACAGTATGAAGCCCAGCTGTTGATTAGACACAAACAGTGGATGTGACTCTCACTCCACATTTTAACCACGTCAAAGTGACTCTCAGCAAGCATGCTCCATATGTATTCCTGTAGAAAGGAAGGAAGGACAAAATAAAAATAACATCTGAAGAGAAGGATTTGCACTTATATTGGAGATGGCAAACTGGTCACAACAGACACCACAGTGAATAATTAGACCTTATGTGTTCATCTAGAGGTGACTCCTTTATCTGGCAGCTGAAATACTCTCCTGGTTAAGGAGTAGCTGCTGAGTGACAGAAATCATAGGTTAAGATGCCAGAGTGAAGGGCTCACTTTACAAACTCGGTCTGTTAAAATGTGAGATCTCCCTGTAGCATATTAAAAAATCTTCATAGGCTTAATTGTTCCAGTCTTGTCAGTGAAGTTCACATCTCCTATCCACAGGTAGATAGGAGAAAGAATAGATAGATAAATGTTTGGATGGAGAAATAGGACAGGAACAAATCTACTGGGGTCTGCTGTTGTACTGCTGCCTTGCAGGAGGCAGGCTTTGGGAAACTAAAAACAGCAAAAGAAACAGTGGCTTGTGTCAAAACGTACCCTTGCTGCACAGCCTGGCCATTCTGTCAAATACTGGTAGAAAAACTACAGATGCTATTTTTTCTTCTCTGCCTAAAAGGACAGAACAACCTTCTGATATTAGGCCATTTGTGTTAAGTTTGATAAACACCAGAGGCCAAAAGGAAGGACTGTCTGTGCTGAAACCTGGAACCGAAAATATGACAGGCATTTTATTAATGATATCCCAGGGTAAAAGAGCCCTCAGAAAATCTTTTTTTTAATATCCCATTATAGTGTGACCAATTGTGCTGAGATTCGGGGAAAGATGAAGTGATGACTTTAACAGATAGAGAGCGAATTGTAATTTGGATGTAAAATATGTCCTCTTCCCATTAATAATTTACAGGGATAAAATTTACATTGACTTCACGAGGGATATGCCCCAGGTAGCACCACTTAAAGCACACTGAGGCTTAAGCCCTGGACATTTGGAAGCAGTGATTTCACAGGGAAAAATTCTGCTGTTCACTTTGCATTCCTGATTTCTGCTTTATTTCTGTGATTAAAGGAGTACCTGCCACCTCTGCCCCTCTTTAAAGTTTCAGTTTTGCAAGATGATTATGTCTTTCAGAGTGTGTGGAGGGGTTACCTACCATCTGAAACACAATTTTCGTGCTGACAGGAGCAGCCTGTGATCTTCAGTATCTCTAATTGTGAAGTGACCTATAGTTACCTGATGACATGTGGATGTATTTACTTTCCAGTCAGCTTTGAGTGTCAAATGGTAAATGCAGCATACAAAGACATTAGGTGACTCTCTAACATTTTCTGGAAGAATCCGGGTCCATGTACTAATTAGCAGCCTTTTGCAAGTTTCACGAGCACAGTGGTTAAAAGAAATAAGTTAAATTGAGATTTACAAAGTTAAGTTACCTGCTATAAATGAGCCCAAAGTGGCAAAGTTTACAAGACTCTGTAAATGCCCAAATGGAGGTGTATCCTGGAACAAGAAGTGCCTACAATCAAAGCAGATCCGGCTACATTGACCTAGGGTAGATAAATTGAAGTTTTCCAGCACCAGGCTCTGAACAAACCCTACTTCAGAGCTGACCCAAACTGTATGGCATGGGATGGAGCTGAAGGGAAAATTCACTCAACCATCATCCTGATATGACTGGTATTATCTTACGCACGGCTTTTTGCTCACTTTAGGAATTTGTAGATGTTGTAAGGTCATTGACTCTGTCATGTGCATTGCATGCAGTTTTAATTCAAGGAAATTTGTTCTTTTCAGTCATGTGAAGCTCATGACAAGCATAGACCATCCTTTGGTAAGCATCCTACCCATCCTTTGGCATGAAGTGGGCACAAGGTTTCTGTGTTTCAGAGCTCTTTCTTCAGAGAAAAAAAAAATGACCTGACATTTATAGGAGCAGCTTTCAGCCCAGCAATGACCTTTAAACAGATAGTCACAGGGAATAGTCACAGGGAAGAGGATCTGGCTGGGTGTCGACTGCAAAAGAAAAGAGGTCCAGTAACCAATTCTCAGCTCAGGGCTAAGTGCCACAGACTGGGATATGTCCACCCAACCTAGGGCTAGCTAATACTAGACACTGTTAGCCCTAGTGAGGGAAAATGGGAATTGCTTGAAAGAGAGCAAGGGAGGGAGCTAGGAGCGAAGCAGTGGGAATGATCAGGTGTCCAGGAGCTGAGCCTGCTCACTTGTCCTCTTGCTGACCAGCAAGGACTGTGCTGGTAGCTCCCAAGAGACATGTTCCTTAGAAGGGCAGGAGATGTTTCTGTCCTGTCCTTCTCCTTCTGTAAACCAACCTTCAGAAAAGAGTGCAAAAAGTATAAGTGTTGCTTTTAGAGATGCCAGCCTTCTAGAAACTCCTGGAGTAGTGTTTCTTCACATGGCTCATTTTCAGAAAAATGTTTATCCCACCTGATTCACACGAAGCAAAATAAGTATGACTCTACCTACTTGTCTTATCCCACCAGGAGCACAGAAGCAGTTCTGGTACTTGCATATGCCTCCCACCTCTCCTTGTGCAGCAGCAGAGCCTCACCTTCAAACTGAAAATGTAAATGTAGGGATATTGAGCATCATCTTTAGCCCCTGGCTTTGGATACCCCAAGTTTAGTTGTGCTCTGTGCTGCAGAGAGGACCAATTTGCTAGCACTCGTCTGCTTGTCTATTTTTGGTTTGCAACAATATTTTCTTTGGGATTTGTTTTCCTCCACCATCACAGAACAGTGGTGTTGTTCTGTTGTTGTTGATCTTCTGTATCAGTTGAAGGAATTAAGCAAGCATGCTTTATTTGTCAGTCTGGCAAATGGAAAGAAAGAGAAAAGAACAAATCCAACATCACAGGATGCTAAGAAAATGACTTCTATTTTTAGCCTGGTACATTTTCAGACATGTAAACACCTCTGTTAATCGCAGACCCTGCGGCAGTGCTCTAGGGATTATTGAATTGCTTGGAAAGCTGGCAGCCCTATATGGCATACCAGTGAAGGACTTGACAAGGCTAATTGTGTTCCAAGTTGTTTTCAGCACCAGTGGGAAATGAGGTCTGTGTCCTGGATGTACTGTACAAACTGAGTAGTAATGACGGAGGAAAGGGAGGTGGGGAGAGCGGGGTGCTGAATAAAGGTAACAAGATCTATAAGCATATGACATTTCACTAATATATTTGGCCTCTGGAATTTGAAAAGCAGTTGCGCATTTAAAGGGAGTATGATGTGCTGTGGAGAGTGACTGTGTTTCCTCTGGAAGGTTTAAATGGCTGTTAGGGCTTGAGTACATCTTTCTACCTCCCTTCCCTGTAACAGTAAGAATATGAAATTCATTATTAATGAAATTCCCCCTCTAGACATGAGATTTTTCACATCCAGAGAAATTATTTTTTCCCTTCCATACACTTACCAAGACTGCAATTTATATGTGAGAAGTTTCAAGCTCTAGTAATAACATTTCAGGATTGTCCTCTTTTAGAAATTCCCAGTAGTAGCAAATGATTTGCAAATATCCTTTTGCTTCTCATCTTCAGATATAGGTTTCCCCCTAATCTATGGCTTGAGTTACTTATCTCCTGTCCTGTGAAGTATTCCTTAAAGCGTACTTAATTCAAAACCTGTGTGAGCAGGTGAAAGTTCTGCAGTGTTTGCACCTGCTTATCTCACATTTAAAACTGGCTCTGTTCATCAAGTTCAATATATTTAACCAAACAACTTTCACAGTATTTGGCATGCATTCATCAGCCATTCACGTGACTTTCTGGATTCTGGTGGGAGGAGGCAGGTAACCTTTTATGGCTCACAGCTCCAGGAAAACCACCTTGCTTTCTGTGTCACAGGAACAAACATGCCATGAAAACACCTCATTGCAACAGATTTAACAACATTTCCTCTTTTTATGAACCTGGCAGTAGATTTGTGCTAGGTCTGGCTTTGGTGTATCTCTGTTCTTCTCTGTTGTGTTGTTAAATATACATCTCCTGCAGAAAGTGAGCTGTTTCTGCTTTCTTAGCACTTATCTTCTGGTCTTACAGTGGCAATTCATCATAAGATTGTGACCATGCTCAAGTGTGCTAGTTCTTAAGAGCTGGTGTTATGAGCACTCTGACTGAGAGCTTAATAACAGGAAATTTTGGGGAATGCAATCTCAAAGGGAAATCATTGGCATCCTGGGGCTCAGAAATAATCTGTCTACCAGAGTAAAATGGAAGCCAGATAAAAGGATGAAAGGATATGAGAGGAGGTATGGAGGAATGGAGGCTTGGGGAAAATAGCCAGGAAATGAGAGAAGGTCTGGAAGAATATCAGGGGTGTGATGGAAAGAGATTGTGAGTAGAAGTGTTTCCAGAAGAGAGAAGCCTGGCAGAGAACTATGAAGTGGTATTAAATGGAATGATGCATGCTCTGGCTTGGGGGCAGGAGCAGACTGAGGCTTGCAATGTGAGCCCTCTTCTTCCAGGGCTCTGTGCCAAGCAGCAAAAGGATTTTTATGTTTGGGAGCAGGCTGACAGCAAACTATAAGCCCATCTTCCTAAAAGTATTATTCAGCCTTTTGTTGGTACACCTAGAACAAACTGTTGAGACTGTTACTTTCCATCCAACTTGTTCAGTTAGATCTGGAGTGGGCAGATCCAGAAGGATATCTGTACCCCACTAAAAAAATGTATGGGGTAGAGGGTGTTCTCTGGCCCACAAAGCAAGTGGCAGTGAAATGAAGGGGCTAAAATCTCTCTTCTGCCAACCAAATAAGCTGTTCCTATTCTTACTGTCTACTGGAAGCTTTGACCATGCTCTACCTCATGCCTAAATACTGGCCAGTAGAAGTCAAGTCATGCCAGGGAGCATACCAACCGAGTGGCATACCACTGTTTCAGCATCTGCCATAGCCCTATTTAGTTTTCCAGTAAAGTCAGAATCTCATGAAAGTGCAGTGGGGTTCAGAAAGCAATGGGATGAGGATGTCTTCCTGCAGAGAAATACTTGAAATTACTAAAATTCTTTAGCTCTGAAAATGAATGTGAAGTCTTCAAGGGATGTTTCTAGTCTGTGTAGGCTTTCCTGCTTTCTGCTACACTAGGCACGAACAAGATCAGCATCTAAAACCTGCACAAAGATGAGCATAGAGCTTGTCTCCACTAGTTTCCCCTATCACAGTAATGATAACCAATTGACAGGGGTGCCAAATCACCAGGTGAGATTTGTGATGGTGCCAGTACTGTGACAATTTTAGAAATGTTTGAAATACGTCCAAAAAAGTTAATATAGGGTTGTCAGGTTCAATATGGCGATAGTTCCCTTCTGTGGGGACCCTGAATATTTAAAACTGAGTTAATCGATGATAGAGAGGGATTAGAGAGATTGGTCCCAAGACACTAAAATGAGCATTTATAACTATCATGCAATGCTACTGAGAAATTAATAGGCAATCTGTACTGGTGTATGTCATAGTGTAAGTTGCAGCATGGTTTCCTGATGATCTAATCTGGGGTCATGGTTGGAGAACACATCTACCCACATGCCCTGTCCTTTTATCCCTGGTCTTGGGATAAATGAGAAAGGAAAGTAAGTTGTGCGTCTCTTTGCAAAAAGGTGGTAGGATGTAGCCAAAGTACTTGTGCAGGAGCATAAATCGAAGAATACTCAAATCTTCCAATCATACATGTAGCCATAGTCAATCTCAAAACTTTTATTTTGTTAAAAATAAGTTCATGAGAATCTGCTCTGAGAGAAGCTGTAACTATCAAGACCAAGAGCTGCTATGATTACTCCACAGACTTCAGCACAAAAATGGCAATATATTCTGCCAACAAACAATGTGCTGTTCGATTGCGGTAGGACTATCAGCCCCAAATTGCCATCTGTGTCTCCTGCAGTGTTCAGTGTCCCATGTG
The DNA here is from genome assembly GCF_040182565.1 of Anser cygnoides. NCBI lineage: Eukaryota > Metazoa > Chordata > Aves > Anseriformes > Anatidae > Anser > Anser cygnoides. The sequence goes on along the minus strand of NC_089873.1, from coordinate 149,339,686 downwards.
GCTAATTAGCTGGCATATGCCATCATGTGAAAGAAGGAATTGTTCTATCTCGTTGGAATTTTTTTGTTCTAAATGTAAGATGTTTACGCTTGTTCATCTAAAAGGTAGTATTTTTTTTTATGGTGAACCATAACTGTTCCGTATACTACACAGAACAAATAGGACATATAATCTTGACTATAAAGAATTTATCTAATTCCAACAAAAAGCTTAGAGGGGCAGGTAAATGACTAGTCACACGTTTTCAAAATTGCTTCAGATGGAAAACTGGGTTTTCAAGAACAAAAATTCACAAGAAATTCTTGCTTCGAAATGACTTGTTGGTTAGAAACCAATCACAAATTTCAGTTCAGATATTCTGCTGCAGTCTCGCAAGAGTTATAGTTAGGTTGTTTTGTGTTTTCTTTCTTCTTTGTGTGTAATTCCCCTCCATCAACTGAACTCTGGTCCCACAGATGCAATCTCCTCTTTTGCTAATAGGAGACCATGTGGCATCCCATGGAATACATAGGCTAAACAATAAACCTTATTTACAGAGAAGAATGCACAGCAAATAGTCCGTAGCTCCCAGTGGAATAGAAATATTTAACCAAAAAAAAAAAAAAAAAAAAGGAATCACAACAAATTTTCACAAGGCAATTTCATTTCATTGGTTTTGTCTGCCTTTCCCTTGTGGAAGGGCACTGTCTCAAAGCGAAACAGACATCAAGGAGCCAGAAGGGTGGGGGGGTTGTAGTTGAAAAGATGAAGAGAGGAGACTGCTTGCTAAAATACTTGGAGCTGAAGATGCTGCTAATAATCTGGTGTTGTTTTTTAAAGAATTATAACCTGGCAGATTTATTCAACTTCTGCTGACTTTAGAAGGTTATTTAGATAAATACCTTGTTGCTTACTTTAGCAGTACAGATTTGCTTAAAAAATTTTACAAACCCTAGAGAGAAGGAAAAAAAAAATTGGCCTGAGACAGCCATTCTGAACTCAAGAAGCAATGAAACCCTGTCTAAATATAACTATCCAAAATTATTATTATAATTAATACATCTTTATAATTATTATGACTGAACTCAATTCTAGCTCCTGCTGCAAGTGCTCTGGGATACAATCCACCTTTTTCCATCCAGAATCTAAGGGCAGTACTGATGGATTCCTGTTTCATGCATAAGAGGCTCTGCTGAAAACAAAGTTCCAAAAGAAGCCCTAAATGCAGCAGGGACGGTGGGACGCAGCAGCAAAGGTCATTCTTTAGCAGGAATTTTCTTATTACTTCTTTGTGGTAAAGAGTTGGCCTAGCAGGGGTCTGTATCTTCTCATCTGAATCCCATACATGAAATAATTTCCTGTTGCTGGTGGTTTAAAATGTAACTATTAGGCTGCACCCAGGGAAAGCTCAATATACCAGAAAACTCTTGAATAGGTTAACTGTGAGCAACCGTGATCTCTGTGGAGACCCTGCCTAGGTAAGTCACACTGATCTTGTGCTGGGCTTTCAAACGCTGCTTGCAACTCCAGAACTACAATAAATCTGTAATAATTCACCTCAGAAGCCTCTCTCAGGGGCTTTTATCCCAAGTAGTTTGCCAGCTTTCTTAAGCATGCTTTACTGTATGTCGACACTTTGGCTTTTTGGGTATTTCTGTTTCTTTGCCCATATGAACCACTCCTTAAAATGGCCTGTTTCCCTGGCACTGGGAATGAAACTGGAACAGCTTGTCCTGGCAACTGTTGCTAGTCTACAGTAATTGGATGTATTAAAAATAAAAACAACAACAAAACAATTGTTTTTCCTCATTCCTTCCCAGTAGAAATCAATTAGTCACAGCCTTTATTTAGCACATGTGACATTTACCTAAGCAAAGGCAACTGGTGAGCCGGTTTTGTGTAACAGTCCTGGGGAGCACAGGTCTTACTCATGCTCCAGGCCTTGCTCTGTTGTCCTGGTTGTCACCAAGAGTTAGTCATTATTCAGAGCAGTGCCGGGTGTTTCTGTTAATAGGACAAACCGCTACAAGATCCTGTTGCCATGAATTTGGAACGAGCTGGATGGGGGAACTGTTTTCTTTGCTTGCTGTTGGAAGTGCCCTCCATCAGCACACCATGCAAAGAGCTTCCCCGGCTGGGCTTCCTGCCAGGGCCCCAGCATAAGCTGTCACCTTTGGTGCTTGCTGGCTGCTGTCCACCAGATCTCTATGTGTGCCTGCTCACGCAAGGGCTCACGCAATAAATCATGCAACCACGCACTCGTTCCTCCATCGAACAGCACCTGCCGGCCTCCCTCTGCCTCCACGCCCCAGCAGCACTTGTCGCCAGTCTCAAGGGGAAGTGGGGAATCATTTTATATTCCTGACAGACCCCCGTGTTTGCGGTTGTCTTGGCAATGCTGCTCAAGTCAGGTCGAAATTCAGCTGGGGGGTGGGAATGATAATAAAGAAAGTCTTGGTTTGGTTTGCGAGGTTTTGTTTTGGATAAGCCAAATCTCATAAAAGTTGAGGCCTGGGGGATCTGCTGCAGATTTGGGCTTATTGGTGTTTTGGGCTGAGGTCATCTAGAGCTCCATCACTGATGTACAAAACAAATACCTTCGCCACCTGGAACAAGGCAGATGTCCTCTTGATACCACCTCTGAAACAATGCGCCTTGTTTAGCCTCCAGCCTCCTTGTATTGGTATGCATTTGAGCAGTAGTAGTACAGCTAGGGTGTAGGCCCTGTCCCCCACATGGCACGTGCCCTTCTAGCTGCTGGTCTTCCTCTGCTGCAGCCTCCTGACAGTGTTGTGACTCCAGCTCATCATTTCTGATGTATTTGTTACCAGCATCAAAGACAGAATTGAGTCAAATGAAACGTTGAATGCAACGTGAAGAATTTTCTCAAGGTTTCCCTTCACTTCAACAAGAAATATCAGGGGTAATTCTTGGTTTGTGCCAAATTGATTTCTTCTTTTTATTTTACCCCTAATACTGTTACATTAGACATTTTCACTGTCTCAGTTCTGACCAGCCTTGTGTCTTGGTGGTGTTTTGAGGGGCAGTTTCTGTCTGTCAGCTTTCTCACTCAGGAAAAGGAGCTTTCTTGTCTCTGACATTATCTTGAATGAAAAATAACGTTCTCACCCCTCAGTTTCATCTAGGTATCACCCTGCTTCTGCAAAGCAAGCTATTTTGGTGGGTACATTCACACGAGGACATTCTTTAACTCTATCAGCTGGTGATTAATCATTGCTTAGATTCAGAATATATAAAAATTTTATTTTTATAAGTTACAATGCCATACATAAAAGCCTCCAAGGGTGACTTTGAAGTTTGAAGATAATTATTTGGCAAGCAATGTGGGGTCTGCTGACATGGTTGGTTAAAGAACATATTGTGCTAATTTGCAGTTACACTAACAGAGATAAGAAGCTTGAACTACAGAATTGAGTACAATCAGGGGCATGTAAACGGGACCTATGTTATGTCTGCTGAATCTCCTGAGGTTCTGGCTCCAGTTTATAGCATTTCTTTACTTGAAACCCCGCTGTCAGAAAGAGAGATGTATTGGATATTCCAGAGGAATTTGAGAGCTGGAAGACTTTCCAGAAAATGAGATTTCCCTTTAATGCTTGATAACATGATTCATCTATTGTTACCTGCTTTTCCTCTCCTGGCTAATTGCAGAAGGTATGAGTTTTATTCCCCTTTTTAATACATCTACCAGTGTCAAATATTTTACTGGATGGAGTGATAGGTTCTGAATTTCACAAAGACTCCACAGGCAAGGGGGCAAGGCAGCAGAGAAGTGTAAGGACATTGGTCTTCTAGTTTGGCCTTACTGAGAGAACCTCAAGATGAACTTTGGTTATTTGTGTAGGAGTGATTTAAAATGCCTGCTCCATTTTTCTGCCAGACATTATTACCCCAGTAGCAGAGGCAGCAGAAAGGGTGATATACCCTTCTCTCAGCATCAGAGGTCACAGCCTGGTGTATTCACTGAAACCGCAGTAAATCTTGGCTTTTGGGCAGTAACTCCTGTCTGTGTGGGCAGGCAGCTGAGAATAATAACCTCTTAAATTACTCCAGCGTACATTGCAACAACTCGTTTAGAGGCAGTGTGCATAATCCTGGGCCCAGATTTTCAAAGGCGTGTTTCCTTGCGTAAAGCTTTACGTACAGACTGTATGTTTGCACATACGTGTGGTCATTAGGTTTTGTCTTTGTGCATGACACTATCAAAACAGCATACATGAATTTGTCTCGTGCAGTGCGGGTGGATACTCGTAGTGCTACTGATCACAGAAATGTACTGTTGCCTTTGGAGATGCTGCTCATCTACCTATGTAAAATGGCTGATACCAGCACTGTGTTCTGTCACATGGCTGGGAACTCTGAGATGGCAAGTCCAAAGTCAGACACTTCTTCGAATCAGAGGTCCATGTCATGCCAAGCTTTTGATGTATCTTGTAAAACCCTTGGGTTTTCCTTGGGGAAAAGCAGTTCTCACAGAAAGCAATATACTTCTTTCCCAGAAGCTGGGAGCTGCTGTCTCTCACCAATGCATCTCAGGATGCCATGTCCCTGGGCCCTGTGGCCTGCCCTGCTGCATGCCACTCAGCAGCTTACATGTATGCCAGCTTTGTCACCTGTGCCACTAATTTCTGCTCACAGGTGGAGGTGCACAGTTCAGCAATCTGCTCGATTACCGGTAACATCACTACCATGCCTCTGAAAGTACTTCATGGCATGGAAGCTTTGTGGATTAGCAAGCAATAGCTATAAAACTGTGATCTTTGTGTTTATTTATTTATTTATTTTTGGTTAGAGGGTTAATTACATGCTGTAATCCCACATAATTACTAAATTCTTAATGGAGCCCAATAAAAAGAGTAATAAAGGTATTCTAAAATAATTATTTCAGTACTCTGTATGTAGAGAAAGCAGCAGCAATGAATACAGTCTAAGAGGCAAGCAAGAGCTATGGCAATCTACATATCTCCTTACCATCACCTCCTCTGTGGGTCTAGTCCCTCATCAAAAGACTTTAAATAAGACTGTGAAGTCACAAACTTGGCTGAGTTTGGACTCCCAGAATTCTCTGAATGGATATTAGTTGCACCCTTAGTTCTTTGTATTTCCTTAGAAATTTCTGATTAGAGTGAGGCCTGCGTCTTCTTCAATTCTAAGTCAAACTATTCTTTCCATAGATTTCATTTGTTTTTAATAAGTGTTTATTTATAAACAGCTGTACTTGACATTTAATTTGGGATGGAGCTGGGTAGTGTTTTTCTTTTTGTGGTAGACGTATCTCTTCAGGAAATGCCTGCTAGCAGCAGGACTTCAGGGTTTGTCTTGGCATATCCAAACTGGCACTTGGAAAAAACAACTTCATTCATGACTCTTTAAGTTTTTGTTGTTGCTAAGAGTTTTATGCTTACAGAAGTATAGTATGCATCCATGTATGCTTGAGTACTGATACAATATTACTGGTGCTGTGCCTGGGTTTTTACAAATAGTTATCTGAGAGAATAGTTAGTAGGCATGTTGATGGATACGTGAGCCTCCATCCACGTCCATATAGCTTGCAGCTGAAGTCACATAGGAAATATGGTTAATATGAATAACCCTAAGTTAAACTTTAGTGATCATACATGTCATCAAATCAATAAAAATGATGACCTGATTTAACACAGCTTGAACACCGTTGTACTGAGGTTGACATCTTCAGTTAGAGTGGCCTTGCAACATTTGAAAACTGCAAGGCCAGTAATGACAGAAGCCTACTTTAACCAACAAATGGCAGGTCCTTTTGCTTCTGTGAGTATTATTTTTATCAAATCTGTTTTCTGGTTTTGGTTCTATTCCTCAGAAAATGAAGTCTATTAACAGTCCAAGTACATATTAAATTTTGAAAGCGTAGATGTTTCCTTTTTTCCATATACTCTTTGGCTGCCTCTGCCTTGCAATGTTTCTGTTCTCCTCCCTCTATCCTGAAGAATTCTAATAATGGGTTTGGGTGAAGTCATCAGAAAATAAAAGCAGTGAAATGCATGAAAACTCAGAAGGGTGTCTACTTTTTCTTGGAATGCTTCCTTTGAGTAAGGTCTGAAGTAATTTAAGCAAAACACGATCTTTTCTTCTTTTTCTGTTAGGTAAGGTCAGCTTAAATATGACTTTATATCAGTGGGCTATACCTGTGTAGAGAAGTTACCTTACCATAAATATTATTTTCACTCTTATTCATTAAGTTTACCTTGTCGATAGCCATGCTACATTGTATATTCTGTGTAATCATAACAAAATTTTAACATTATCTGTAAGCACAAGATGTGGTTGTGATTAGAAACTTTAATTACTTCAAGTTTTTGGCCCAATTTCTCCCCTCCTTCTCTTTACTCAGCAGCAGATTGCAAATACTCCAGCAAATGAAGACTCAAGTTATATATTTCTTCTTAAAAACAATGTTTTTATGGATATTTTTGTCTTTCTTTTAAGAAAAAGGATCTGTAGCAGATCTGGTACTGAAGGTGATTCCCCTTGTAGCCTTTCCCCCAGACTTCATTCAAATCTTTTCCACTTTGAACCCTAAACCTGTTTGTAGTGACTTTTCTGCTATAGTTTCTAAAGATTCTAAAGTTTCTAAAGATTGCGTGGTGTGGATGGTTGATGCGACTGTGGATGTATAGGTAGGTATCTGGTGCCTGAAAGACAGGCATACTGTCTTGGGAATTGCTGTAAACCACCTGCACTGATTTTCAGGGTAGACACAAGAGAGGATTTCTATCTGCACATTGGTCCAGTGTTCAGAAAACAATCTAGCTTTCTAATTTACTAGCTTGCTAGCTTGCTAGAAAACTGACTCCTGAGAATCAGTTAGTGATGGTTCATGTATCTTAAATTGGCACTGCACTGTGGAGCACAGCCATAACCTTAAGAGCCTTTAAAGGATGAGTGGTTATTACTGATCTATAAAACATTATTGCATAGCAATTTATTCCACAAAAACAAAATGATACAAGGAGAAACTGTATTCATTACATAAACAGCACACTTCAACAAACAAGATTGACGTTCTATAAGCAGCACACGTGTAGGAATAAGAACTTTATAAAACAAATAATGAAAGGAACAAACTGTTACAGTCTGATGTAATTTCAGTAATTTTGTAATTGAGAATTTCCACCCACTATCCGTGAAAGGGAAAGTACACATAGTCCTGCACACCCATTATGTATTTACTTCTCTGATAGTGGCAAACACGTTAGCTGTTGAAATAATGGCTTTGGTTCCTTTTCGTTATTCCATGACCCTTCATCGAGGTGTCAGTACTTCTTAAAGTTAGGAAGTGGAAAAAAATTATTTTGATAAGTGATATCATTCCTAATTGAAAGAAATAAGTTTTTTACCAAACCAAGACCAGCTATTTAGATTTTTTTTTATTTTCTTATTTTTTTTCTGCAGCAAGATAAAATAAGCTTATTGGGAGTAAAGCTGTATGATAGCTTACAGTTGATTCTTTTCAGACAGCAGTAATGGAAACTGTCTTTTTGAATATAATTACATGTGTGAACAATCATTGAGATCTGCCAAAGTTTTCACTGCTGTGAAGTTAATATTTCATCTTTTAAAACATTTATATATAGATCCAGATCAGTTACATGGAGAACAGCAACAGCTATGGCCTCAATTATAAATGTTTGTACTAATTGGTAGAAAAGTGTACACATACATGTATACAAAGACACATATCAGTATTCCAGACACACACCAGAGATGTCTGCACTGCTAAAAGTAAAATCAAACTCATATTTTCCATTTCCATTTTTGAACCTACCTTTCTGTTTTGCTGCAAATTGTACTGACTTACTAGGTTTAGACACTGCTTATCATTCAAGCTTAGGTTATTCATACAAACCAAGCTCGAACACCAGATATTGAAAGGTCAATTTTTGGCACTGTGCTTCTGGAAAGATGTGAACCAGTTGGAAAGAATCTGGAGGAAAGCACAGAAATGAGCAGAGGTCCAGAAAACATAACCCATGAGAAAAGATGAAGGTATTGAGGTTGTTTAGTCTAGAGAAGAGCAGACCGAGGGGAAAAAATTTAATACTTTTCAAATATCTGAAAAGCAGCTATACTTATCTATTTTCCAAGCTGATGACTGATAAAGCAGAGGGAATGGTCTTACACTGTGGGGAGAGAGAGACAGATGAAACACCAGGAAACACACTGCAATGGTATAGCCAGAGAAACACTGGAAGAGCACTGGAAATCTCAGTCATCTGGAGATTTTAAAGGGCAGGTTAGAAAAACTAAAAGCCAAGAGTAGAGTTGGGGAGCGGGGAGCAGAGTGAGAGGGTTGAACTAGAGACAATTTTGACGGTCTTTTGAAAGCACGTTGTTTCTGGATTATATGATTTCACATCCTGGGCCATTCTAGTAGGGTACCAGTAGAATGGGTACCCTTCACTACCCTCTTATGAGTTCACAGCAATGGACAGATCTTTTCCAGATCAGGAAGCAACAGTGGAAAAGGTTACCACCTCACGTTGTTGCATGCAGCAGGAGCATACCATCTCTTCATTCTGTTTTTCCAGACAGCTACCAGAGTGTGGATGATTCAAAGCCATGTCAGTCAAAATAACTAGATCAGCAAAAACCTATCTGAAGTGTGTATGCTACCCTGGCTGTATCTTTTGACTGAACAGCTTCAGCCAGTAGGTCTCCAGCAAGATCAACGACAAGTACTGGGTGAGGCTGGGCTAATGGGTTGAGCTTGTTTTCTTCTCCCCACTTAAAACTGTGTGAACATTGGTCTGACCATAATTGCCCTGCTAATCTTGCTGCTTTCCCTCCTGCCATCCTTATTTCTGAAAACAAATCTCTTTACCATTTCCTCACATCCAATTCATTTTTAGATAATTTTTGCTCTGTCAGAAAAAACTTATGTGTCATGGGTTGTAACTCTGACATATTTTACTAAACATAAAGTTAATATATGTTAGAATAAGTTACAGTCAGGGCAAGACAGAGAGGAGTTGGAGGCTGTAGTCCACAGAAAGAAATGGACAAGGTAGATAATGTTTTACTCTTGTTTTAAATATCACACTCATTTTGATGTATTGCCTTTCTGGCAAACCAGGTCCATTTTTTCAGGAACTGCCAGCATGAAGCTGATAATGCATTACATGGTGCAAAATCAGTCCAAGAAGTTATAGAGGTAACCGTCAAGGCCTCCTCTGCATAACAGCCTGTTAATATTTAGAGGGTAACTCGGACATTTCAGCTCTTCGCTAGCTGAAACTCAGGACACAACTCCAGATTCTGGGGAAGAAAACAAAACCTACTAAGAGACTGATTAAATGTTGCTTCTCAGAGGCTTGCACTGAGACTCAAAGGGGATGAGAGGCTGTGTACTTTGCTTTTTGGTGCCTGGACTTGAGTTGGATCAGTAGGCCTGAGCCAGGTGCTTGGCCCCACTGTTTGGTGCGTGGGGAGAGGAAAGCGCCTTGGAGCAGAGGGAGATGTGAAGGCCCATGAGCAGATCAGCAAACCACCCCAGCCAACCACTGGAACACATGACGGGCAGAGGCACCCTGAAAATCCCCATTTCTCCCCCCAAGCCTGTCCTAGCCACTGCATTAAGTTTGGGATACTGTGAGGTTCCTTCAGGATCTTCTTGAATGGAGCTTCCATGAGACAGGAGGTGAAAACGAGAGGCCAGGCCAGGGAAGGATGCTCACCTCAGTGAGTGAGGACATCTGGGGTCTAAACTAAGTCTTACAGCTATGATATGTACCAGCAGGCTGACAGATGCCCCTCTCACAGGTGAACGTGTAAATTGTTCTCCTTCCTTTCTGGTGCCTCCAAGTGACTCTGTAGTTTCTATACCCCTGTGGGCTGATTTTAGTTACAGATGGAGAGTGCCTTCAGCCTTGTGTCTACTACATCCCAGAGCTATCTCCTACCTGTGGAGTCTCTGGTCAGGGAGAGGAGACTGATGCCATCACCTTCACTTCCTCTAGCTACACCTGTGAGGGAAGAGTCCACCCCTGTGCTAGTTTTGAAAGAAAGATAAGGCAAATATTCAGGACCATGAACCTTGTAGGAGGCAACTGAACAAGACACATGCACCCCAGAGTATAAAACAAAAGCCTTCGCTGTGTCTGTGCTCGGTATGCTAACTGTTGTAGGTCCGATTGTGGGATACGCGCACTTTCCTGAAGAAGAGACCGTCCTTGACTTTGAGGTGCAAATGCTACTGGCACTGAAAGATTTGGCATTGCGATGTGCTCATGGTTGTAGGATCACCAGCACTGGCCTCTTCAGAGACAGCAATATTTTACTGGACTGGAGGAAGATGATAGGAAAGATTCTGAATACATCATATCTTAGTTAATATCTGTGTCTTTTTTGAGAGAGAGGCAAGCTGTGTTCTTCCCAGAGACAGTCTTTTTATTACGTGGATACTTTGCTAGGGTCCTCATGAAACTGGACATGTTTACCAATACATTGTGTAAATCCTGAGACTGCTAAACCTGTGTCCATGACTGCTAAAAGCTTAAAATAAACCCCAAACTTTCTTCCATTTTTTGGAGACCTTGCATCCATCTGCCATATCTCTTGCCCTACCTTGCATTTCTGGACCCTCTAAAATTCCCAGGGGTGTATAAGCATGACTCACACAAACTCCATCTGCTCTGTAATCCATGTTGGGCATAACAACCTTATATCACTGCCATGAAGCCAAAGGGCTTCCTTCAAATGAAACATACTTTTTGGGTAGGTATAATGTCATCTTAAAGGGATACTCATATCTGAAGATTTTATTGCACTTACATATAACTGGAAAATGAAGAGAGCTATAAACATTTGTAGCATTTTTTAAAAAATCAGCAATGCAATGGAGGATGAAATTATATTCCAAAGACTTGAACATTTTACAAGAGTTCCTCAAGATTTCAGATTGTCACACAACTTAGCATGACCCTGTTCATTCTTAAATTACAGATTTAAAGTTGCTCTTGTTCTTCGTGATATTTGCAATTGCTTATTTTACAAAGATAGAATGTAGTTTTTGCAAGAGACACTGTACCATTCTGTAAGTTCTCAATTTACAGATTTACTCACGCTAATCTTATGAAACTTTACAAGATAGTTAAAATTATGTTCATAGTTTCTTTTAAATAGATCCTTCTATCTGTTAACAGTTCTGGAAACACTTATTGACAAGATAAGACTTAGAAATCAACAGCAAAGTGTGCATAGCAGGGGAAATCAGTTAACACTTATTAAGTAGGACATTATTTTGCATGGGTACTGGTCAAAATAGAAGGACATTTACCAGAGCAAAACACACTATCTAGAAATACAACTCTGCCTAAAACATTTCAGCAACACTGCCAAGGAGTAAGTGACTTCAGGAAATGAGAAGTAACTCTGGTTTTGCTCAGGAAAGCAAGCTCCTTTTCTTGAAAGAGTTTCATAACCCTTCACTTGAATATAAATTGCAAGTAGCAAGACACTTCTAAGAGTTGAGAGGCATGCTTGTATGATGAGCAGCCTCCTCCCAGCTGCAGTTTTTGGAGTGGGGGGGTAGGGGTGGGGAAAGACAGTAGCAGCAGTCTTCTTAGGGTCTCCATTCACACTTCAAACGAGACATATATGGGAAATAGAATAACGCTGGTGCTGTTCCAAATGTATATTAGAAAGCACCAAAGTGGATATAATTTATCCCTATGGTATCCAGATGCCATGGAAACCCACCTCATGTAAGCCAGGATGTTTCTTTTATGATTTAAATACCATTTCTTCTGGTCCATGTGAAACATATGAATACCACCAAGGGAGAATTCGCACATAAACTACCAAATGCTTCTTAACAATTTCAAACCTTCCAAAGTGACAGTAAGATCATTTGTATGATCCCTGTGTACATTTTCAATCCTTTAGTTGCTTCAAGAAGAAGCAGAAAACCCTTTAATGTAAATCCTTATGTAAAGCTCTATGACATTTTAGGATGAATGCTCTTACACAAAACCAAACTGCATTGTACTCCCACTGCATAAAGAAGTGACCAGCACAGAGTCCTTAGATCATGCAGACCTAATGAAGACACTGTTTCCTTACGGAGTGACTAAATAGAAGGCCTTAAAAGTTCTTAAGATGCTGCTTAATGGTTCAAACAACCTTTTGTCATCCCTTTTTGTGTCATGACTCTCCACCTCTGAAGGCTCCCAGTTGTGAGAAAGGGAAGTAGGTAAGTCCTATGCTAAAGAGGAGCAAGATGGCTGTGCTGTTGGAAATCTAACTTTAGTAGCAAAGTTGCATCTAAATTTTGTAGGAAAGGAAGAGGCTGCATGGCAAACTCTGAATTGTTTGTAATATCAGGACTAGCTGAAACTTGATCAGCTTTTTTGTATTTTTTTCAGCGGCAAATAACCAAAGTGACAAGAAGTGTCTGAACTCTCCCATGTAGTTTCTGATCCTGCCGAAGACTGATGTTATCTCTATCACTTATCTTCCTCCAGCTATACCCTTCAGTCCTTCACAAATCTGAAATAAATCCTACTGCACTAAAGCTTTACAAACTCCTGTCCCTAAAAGTGTTTCTTGTTAGTAGACAACCAGTCCTTGCTGTCTCTGCCTTCCTGTGCTGTCAGTAACTTTCACTTGTACTACCTGTGTCTTCCTGTCTCAGTGCTGCAACACTTGCAGGAATAATGATTCTCCTCTTTTGCTATCTGCAATAACTGCATCGATGACAACAATTTGTGTGTGTATAAATATGTGGGGAAAAAGAGAGTGCCATGCTTAATGCCCTGAAGGACTTCGACAATGACAACTACATATCTATTCTCTTTGAGGTTGGCCAATAGTTATTGGTAAGGTCCAGGAATGAACTGCTTCTGTCGGCGTGTTGGGAGCTATAATCTTCAGCAAATTTTATTCATTTATAAATTCTAAATAGAGTTTATTCATTAATATTGTTAAAATATTTCATTACAATTTTCTTTAACATAAATATTTTCTTTAAGTTCTGAGGCCAATGCTCCTTATAGCCTACCATGCATTCTATGCCTACAAAGGCTGATTTGGTAAAGTCACTTTTCCTTCCTCTTACTGCTTCATTCCCCTGTTGCTAAAGGGCTCAGGCAGAGGAGCACTGGAGCAGGCTACCAGGCTAGCCTTGGATGTGACCACCACTAAGCACCTGCATAAAGCTGGTCAGCAGAGCAGAATGTGTGCCCACACCTCGGCTGTTCCAGTTCACACTTAAGCTGCTGACAACAGTGGATTTGTGTTAAGATGCCTAAGTGCAAAGCTGTATGTCTTTCTGTCTGGCTTCTTCTGTGACAGTGATGGTGACCACCAGAAGAAGAAAAAGTGGCTACAGAACAGGGGAGACCCATAACATCTTCAGTTGCTACAGATGTTGGCTAGTGCCTGTGATCATCTGCCCAATGACCTGCAGTCAGAGCTATCACCGCAGGTTGTACAGATGTATCTGAACACCCTTTGAAGTAGCTGCCTTGGATACAGCCTGACAAACAGCTGAGACAGCACAGAGTCCAGTGTGGGCTGTTTCCAGTTATTTATTCAGCTTCTCAGGTGGTTTGCATAACCCAGGCTGAGTTGTGCTGCCATAGCTACGCAGTAACAGCACTCCTGCTAGTTTAAAGTTAGGCTGGGTTTATGTGCAGGAGCACCAGCCATGGCTCCAGACAAACGGAACAGTTCTGCCCTTATTTGTTAGTACAGTGGGGTTTCAATTCCCCATTGGGATCTTCAGGCACTGCTGCAATAGAAATGATAATGAATCATTAATAACTTCTGCTGAATCATTTGAAAACTGTTCACTGTGCAGTGGATGTTTATTTATTAGTACAGAATAGGTGATGCAACAAAAGATGGCAAACAAAATGAGCTGTGGGCTGTTTTGCTCCAATTCATTGTACATTTTCTTCTGGGGATAATTATGTCTTAGAATGAAAGCAAATTGTGTGCATTTGTGGTTGGAAAGATTCCCCTTGCCTCTGAATATCTTCTCAAAGTGCCTTTGTTTATTAGTTCTGGTAATGCTTTACTATTAATGTACTAATGATAAAATGCCTGGAGAGGAGTGTGTGTGTGTTTCTTTCTTTTTTTTTCCTTTTTTTTTTTTCTCCAAAATAGAGTTATGAGATGTCAGAACTGGGTATATCTTGTCCTTCTGTTAGTATTTCATGTTCTTTTGGCATAAATTCATGCCAGCCTCCACCTTTGGATCCAGAACAGCTAGATGGAGCTCTTTCCTCTCTAATTAACAGGAAACTGTCTTAAAGAACTAATTCAAAATCTTTGGCCTAGTCCTAACAATAAAAATATTCTTATCTTTTAAATAAGATAACTCTGAGTAAGAGCTATATAGGAAGGTTTTGCAAGATCCGACCCAATGGCTTAAGCTTGAAAGATACTAATACTGTACACATGAACAGAGCTAGCTGGATTATTGACAAAAAAGACAGCATGAAAGAGAATGAGGTATAACTTGAAGATTTCCTGTCAAGTCGTATCTTTGTACTTTATATACATATATATGAAAAAAGATTGTATTAGGTGTCATATAAAGGTCTCTCTTTGTCTCTGAGTCAATGAATCTAGACAGATGTCAACTGCAATGGTCAGTGAAAACAGCTGAGATGCTGCTTGTAAATAGCTGTGTTGAAACAAGCCAGGTAGTAGTCCTGTGATCTTGAACAGCATTGCAAAGGCACAACTAAACATTGTCCTGAAAACACACAAAACAAGGCTGCAGTCCCAGATATTCATGCTAGTTACTCTTGCTAAGTTAGGAAAATCTGTCCTAGTATGGAAGCTTAGGGTAACCATCATTTCCTGTCCTGTCTGATACACATAAATACACATCTGTCAACCCTCAGAAAATGAAATTAAATGAAAATGGAGAACCATTTGCCTTAAAAATATGCACAGTAAATAAATGCATCATTTATATAAGTTTAATTAGATATTACATTTTGGAAGACTAAAGATAACTAATAAAGATATAAGGATGCTTATTCTTTGTTGGCCTTTGCAATACATATACTTATGCTGGGATTGCACGAAAACCTCTTAGAATCAGTGGAAGTGTTTGCCACTGATTTGGAAATAAACTAAATCACATAATTGCTTTCCCAAACCACTCACCAAACTCCATTCTCAAAAGCTTTTCTTCTGTTGATCAGCGAAAGTTTCCGCTTGCATGCAGAGGCAAAACTGAGCTGTCTGCTTCTTCTTTGGTCTCCTCTTCATAGTCTATCAACAACATAAACTAGCAGTGAGGCACTCAAACATCAGCCCAGCTTCAGAGCACAGGCTTTTTCCAGAGACTACAACAACCTCCTGCTAGTTCTTCTATCTAAGGCCTGGAGCCTTTCTTCCTAGCTGAAGTGTGGTGGGCATATTTGCTTCCATTAAGTACCACCTTTTCCATGGTCCAGGATGTAGTACTCCAAAGCAGAGCCTGTGATTTTCTCAGCTGTATATGGCACTGTGGGCCTGAAAGAGTCTGCCTGAGCTGCAGAACTCAGTCTTGTGATGCTACAGACAGCCACAATATCTAGCCTGCTTTGCCTGGGTAGCCTCCAGCTAACAACAGTTGCTGGTTGTTGCCACAGCTCCTACTGGACAGCTGTTCCCGGATCTCACTGTGCTGAAGATTAGAAATCTACCTCTAGCCTCCGGATATAATTTATTAATAGCCAGTTTGTACCTATCTGTTCTTGTACAAACATACCTGAAAGATTAAATACCTCTTCTCACTCCATGCTGCTAATGGATGGAAAATGGTGGCTCCAGCAGCTATTCTAGGACAATCAGAGTGAACTGTCACTTACACTCCTGCTTTTCTGTCTGCTGTGACTACTTGTCCAGGCTTGATTGGTGTTGAATTGAGACTATTGGGACTGCATCACCATTGGAATGACAGGTATGAAGTTCCCCGCTGCAGAGAAACACCAGCAAAATTCTCTCCTGTGAGCAGGTGTCAGGACCTTATCACCCTTACATGAAACTTTGGAAGCTGGCATCTGAATTCAGAATAGCATCAGTAGCCCTGTGGAGCCTTACAAACTTCAGAGCCTACTCTGTGGCTAATCAGTGTGAGATGGGCAAGTCCATCATAGGCCAATACAGTGAAGCTCTCCAAGATCATCTTCCACACCTACTTCCTTCATATGGTGCAAATAGGTGACATTAGCAAAGTCATTCAGACCTTTACACTTCAAGGGCTGCAGATCTGTGTGTGGGGTGGAGGAGCAGGGTAGTGCCCTTCTTTCTCATCCACTTCCTGGCAGCTATGACCACATAACATGAAAGGGCTACCACCACTTGCTGTCCAGACCCAAGACAGGACAAGGTGCCTTGACAGATTTCACCAAAAGGACTCAGGATACTCCTGCCTTATTGTCTCTTATTCCTTCTTTACAAATTTTAGGAAAAATCTCACGTGTCTTCTGCACCTAGACTTCTGCCAGAAATGCTCAATTCACAGACAGACCAAGCCCTTCTGGCCTCACAAGCAGCCCATGTTCCTTGCCCCAGTGGGACTTAAAGCTAGACCTCTTCAGTCCCAGAAGAAGCTCTCCCACACATGAAGCACTTAGAGTCTTAGATCAAGGTGAAATACCCATAGCCAAGCAGAAAATTGTTAGCATAGGCGCCTTCATCTCCTGAGAAGGCTGACAGGCCCCATCGCTTTTAAGGTGAACAGGGTAAGGGGTGGGAGGGCCTATGTGGCCGAGAACTGCTTAGGAGCAAGGGCAGAGGGAGAGAGGTGGGGAAGGGATGCAGGGGGTGGGGAGGAAAACTCAGCCAGAGGCACAAACATCCTCCTGGGGAAGTGCACACTGTTGTCCCCGCCGTAACACAACTCACTGGGGTAACGGTGGTAGAAGCTGGCTAACATGGCCTAGTCAAAAGGCTGACACAATGCTTGTAACAGTGCCTGTCTAAGAGAGGAGAGCTGTCACCATGCTGCCCAGAGTTTGCTCTCTCTCCACCATTGATGGTGTGGAGGTCTCTCTTCAGGTCCCTTCCTCCTCCAGCTCTTTCATGTTGCAGGAACCTGGCCTTGAAGCTCTGAAAGGAGGTGGAGGAGCTGCTGTTCCTGCTACTTCTCCTGCTCCTGAGCTACTGGTCCTTTTAAGCATCCTGAATAGTCCTTGCAACACCAGCTCAGAACTCTACCTTCTCCTTTCTCAGAGCTCACTTCAGCCTGAGGAACTGCATGGGATGCCTCTTTAGCTTCTTGCTTTTGGGATGTGAGGGCAGAGGAAGAACAAAGCAACCTCTGTGCCTCATCTTCATGAGACAGCTCTTGGAGGAAGAGGAAGTAATTTTGTCAGTCCCTCTGTGCCTGTGAGGGTACGGTACCCTGTTCTGCTGGCTGTGGTCATCCTCTCCACTGTTCCCAAGCTGTCAAGTGGATAGCTTTCTGGAAAACTGGAACAGACCCACTTCTTATCTGACAGACTCATCTGAGAGGCAATGAAGACCAGGTCTGACTAGACAGCCAGGTATTCATTAATTATCTCTACACCGTGTCCAGCACTTTGACAGAGGAGACAATGTCTCCTGTATATAAACTTGTCCAAGATGCTCCTCCTGCCAGAGGCAGATTAAATTTTTGATTGCAGTGAAGGTATCCCCTCAGGATTTGTCACAAACCTGTTTGATGCCTTGCTATATCTGTCAGAATGAGGAATGGTTTGGGGCTGTGTATCGTAGGGCTGTGCAAGCCCTGCTGGGTGCTCTCTTCAGTAACCAAACACCTGGAGCTGCTGCTGGTGCCAACATTTGTCCACTTTCCTATGTCTCTCCAGGCCATAAGACACCATGCTGTGGACTCTATTAGAAGTGATGGTGTGTCTGCAGATATGAAGAACCCTTGTCTCTCTCCATTTCTCTTCCAGGAATACAATACCCACACTTTATTCTCTATTCCCAGGCTGTCTGTTCATATAAGGAACAAAAATCTATCTCTGCCCTAGATGCTCTCTCCCTGGGACCACATTTTCTCCAAAAGGTTATCATTTTGTGCCATAAGGGATCTCTATGAAATGACAGGCATGGCCATGGGAAGTCCTGAAAGGAGGAGGGCATCTATGACAGTGGGGAAGCATGAAGCGTCTTTACCAGTGTGAGAAAGTGAAAGAAAGACAGAGGGGTGTGGTAGCTAGCTTCTACCCCAGTAGAAGCCTTGTAAATACATGGAAACCCTTTAGCATATACTTTTCAGCCTCGTGGATGAGGTCAGGAATGGGAGAAATAAGTGTTATTGTGCATGGTGCCATTACTACATCTTCAGATGATAATTCGGTGCACATGGGAAGGGACCGTGTGAATGTGCCTGTCTGTCTACAAAATGCTAAGAGGGATGAATCACCATGGTGTGCTGCACTTCCAGCTTGCCTGGATGCCTGGACTTGAGGTAGGTGCTCTTATTGGGTGGGACTGGATGAATGGTTTTGGATGTAGACGGTTGCTACACGAAGGAATTCTCTGACAGCTAATTATTCTTGGACAATAGCTTGTATAAGTGAATAAACCAGCAGTATGCTAAACCACAGCTTTAAATATACAGCTGTAATTCTGCTAGAGGTTCACTCCTTCTCCTCCCAACCTAGAAACATGAATAGGAAACTCTATCCTTACCCATTCTACAATTAGCATGGATGGAGATTGAGTGTTACAAGTCATGTTGGGAGTGGCCAAAGCAGAAGCCGCTCAAAATGCACACATATATCATCTGTGTGGGTCTAGGAATGGGATCTCTAGGTCACCACTGGCTTGGTGGCCCCATGACCCAGGGAATGGAGAGTTTCAATTAAGCTGACAACTTTATGGTGGACTCCCAACCACAGAATTCCTCAAGCTGTCTGTACTGGACACACGTCTTCTGTTGTCCCCACAATGTGATTACTGTCTTCAGAAATATTCCCTTCTGTTTCTGAATGTCATATAATGTTTCTAGCAATCTGCTGATAGTGACCACTGTGTTATTTAACTGCCCGAGAAGTTTTTAGTCTTTTCATCTCATGATTTTATGAATGGTGTAATTTCCTCAGTCTCTGTAAACCTTTTAGGAGAACATACAGCTAGCTGACACTTTGACAGACAAGACAAAGGCTGCAAGTTGGAAAAAGAAATGAGAGGTTCTGCTAGGCAGGAACAGAGACAAGGCTGGATAAGTAACCAAGTGAAAGAGTAACAAATTTAGAGGAGACTTCAGAAGATGAAGGGGCATTTCCAAAAACAGATGAGGCACAGCAATCGATAAATAGAAAGGCAAAGATGGCACTTGTTTCTTTGCATGGCAGGAGAGAGAGTTTTGGGTGTTGTGGGATCTGTGGAAGTGTCAAGAGCCTCCTTGTAGCATAGATATTTTACACAACACCTGGTGGTGATGTGGCCCACATGGAGGTTCAAAACCCACAGTCTCCATGGAGCACCAGAGCACTTCTGAAGTGGATATTTCTTTTCATTCTTCCCCAAGCAGAACCTAACTTATGCACACCAGAATCACTCTGCCAGCTGAACCAAGACACCAGAACAGAGGCAAACAGGGGAGTCTCTTCAGATCTGCATGACTGCTTCAAGCCACAGTGTCTATGTAGACCTTACCTCACACCCTTCTCAGCCTTCAGAGGCTGAGGTGAAACAAGCTAAGATTTTCATGTTGGTGTCCTGAAATGTGCCTCTATAGTTGGTATAATACCTACAGGATCTAGTCTGCACATCAACTTTCTCTTCTAGGGAATTTATGTGTAGGGAAGCTTTTCTGCATCTGACCCACCCCAAGGTAAATTTGGTATCTGGACCTGGGAACTTGGAGGCATCTCTGGGCTGGCAATAGGGACATGGCTTGATGGCTGCCTCCACTGAACCTGCCATGTTGCATGGCAGTTGGATGCCTCCTACAGTGTCCAAAAAGAACAAGGTTCCTAGTGAACATGCCTCCTTAGATATATGTAGAGAGTACCTTTACTATTATTATTATTATTTTTCATTTGGCAGTATATGATTCAAGAAGATGGCCCCCAGAAATCCTACAGTATTGAAAAGATTGAAAAAAAACACTAAGTAATCTGGGAAAATAAACTTACCCCACTAGATCTATGTGCTTTTTCCACTTCTTTCCTAAAATGGTGCATTTGGAACCAAAAACAATGGAAAAAGTAGACTGGAATTTTTTATTCCACTGAAGCGTAACAAAGGGCTGTGGTTTAAGCCACATCTGTTTACTCTCTTTAGGAGATAATGTGCACAATCTTTACATATAATAACATATATTTTAAAAACAAATATTTGACATAGAATTATTATTATTAAAAATGAAATGAAAGTTTCCCAATAGAGAGTCTGGCATTTTCCCTTCACTACTACGTATGTTCCGGTTGGATAAGCATCAATGAATCATCACAAGGCATTTGCCTGAGGTTCGGCTGTATGATCACATCTAAATCTGTTCCTCACAACCTGAGGGATTAGCAGGAACATAAATTAGGAGTTTCATCTACTTGAACCATTAAGAACAAATATTCAAGCTTTATGTATCTTTTCACACTTATTGTGTGAGGATAATCAATATGGGATTTTTGTCTTGTTTTGCTCTTTTGATGTATTGCTTTGGAAACAAGATACTCTAATATTTCAAGATGAATCATTGTTAAGATTCTGCAGACTACCAGGCACCAAAAATCTCCTGAAATACCTGACAAAAAGTATTTACAATCAGACATGCTTAATCCTAAATCAATCATCAACCTCCATTTCTATATAGGCTAGGAGAATCTTCAAGCTAACACGAAGGTGACAGGAAGCCAGATTGCCAGATATTTGGGTAAAGTAAAATGGGATTAACCGGGCCTGATAGATGTTCTGCAAAACAAGGAAGAGTAAATGCCAGTTTGGAGTTCAGAACAGCAGGTGAGAAATAATATTGCAGACTGCCTCTGCTTTGTCCTATTAATAGCAGGACCTCAGGAGGATAGTCCCTCTATCACCATTGGCTTTGCAGAAAGCTGCCATCAGAGTCCAGCTACACACACTCTGCAGCGAACAAGGCTCAGGGACTCCACCTGGAACACAAGGAAGTCATTTCTGGCATGCAGGTAGTCCTGGTTTATTGGCAGAGCCACAGAAGAGATACATCAAAGCAATTCCGATTTTAAAATCCCTGTGTTGTCCGTGCCCTGCAGCACTAGTAAGAGTCATCATCAGTGTCCTTATTTTTTCTTCTCCCATTTTCAACAGCATAAGGAACAACGTGTTCCCAGAGTAGTTTGTGAAACTGTCTGCTACCTGCTCCTCCCCAAGCCCTTTTCTCAGGACCCTGTACTACGACCCTGTAGGAAGCCACTGACTTATAATGTCCGTGTAAATTCCTGCTATTAATTAGTTAATGTTAGAAACAAATCTTCACTCGAACTGGCTTCCTATAGTTTATGTACATTCAGTCATGCTCTTAGAAATATTATGCTCGTCGTCCTCCTCTTTCTCCTATTGTTTGTAACACTCACTTGTGTTATTTCCTATGCTAAAACGTAGGATGTTATCAGATGTCTGTGGAATGGAGTGAGTGTGTCTATAAAGGGATATTCTACATAACTAGATGCTTCTCTGAGGTGTGGGAGTATACTGGCATAACCACTTGTGCGTATGAGCCTCCTCTGATTCCTTTCAAGCCCCTTATCATATCCACATTCCTGTGCTTCTGGCTCCTACAATATTTTTGAATTTGTAGATGAATATTAGCCACTTCCTATTTATTGTCTCAGATAACCTGGTTGGGGATAGGGTGAGGAAAACAAATGGTGAAGACACTATGCCACAAGGAAAACAGAAACATTAAAAAAGTTGTCCAATTGAAATGGATCATGCTTCTACAGGTAGCAGCCAATATCAGATACTTCAGGAAAAGTCACATGTAATATTCACAGAGATGGTTTCTAATGCTGTTATTGGTACTTTTTCCTGACACTTTAGTGATCTAAAAAAAATTCCTATCCTTGTGTATATCTGTAAACTGAGTCCCAGAATGGATCAGGATGTTCTAAAATAGAAAATCAGGACCATATTACTCCAAATGAAAGCATTGGGATTAACCTTCATGATGAGGCTAATAAAAACGACAGCTCTGAAAAATCATCCTCAACAATACCTGTAAATTATCACATCTGCACTCTGTTAGGTAAGTATGTCAGATTTCCTTCATTTTCTTACCTTATTAAATTTTTTTCTTTCTTCTACCCTCACCCACAACCTCAGCAAGAGACCTAATGTTGGGATGTAGAGAGGGCAGGTAGGAAAAGAAAGAGGAGACAGCTAGGGGAACGGTACAGCTGGGTAGGGTGGCACGCAAATTAGCCAGGTGATAGATGATACCGAGGAATGTTTTCACGCTGTGCCTTCTTAATTGCTCTCCACGAAGTAGTGAACTGAAGAAGGAAGGGCTGTTTTTATCTTAGCCTGAATTGTTCACATCACCCATGTTTAATTTTATCAGATCCTTTTCCTCGTCAGCTTGAGCTCCATATCAGTCTATCAATGAATATTCTCACTTTTTGTGCTTTTTATATATCTTATACATTTCATTATTCATCTTTCTGAATAATGATTGCAAAGCAGGCTTGATGGATTCAAAAAGGGAGCAAAATATGTGCTTACTATCTTTGAACTACATACTACCTGCGGGAGAGCAGAACCAAACACTGCCCGTGTTATAAAACCAGAGTAAATTAGTAGAGAGCCTATCCCCCGACAAATCCCATACACTCAGTTCAAGTCTTAGAGATCCTAAATAGGCATTTGATGGATGCACTCTGTTATTTTATTCCTAATGAAGAACAATATTCAAAACTTCACTTAGGCACGAGGTAACGTAAGGAACAGAGGGCAGTGACTAAGAGTGGTGACTCCAGTAAGCTCCCTGCTCAAGGCATCTTTGCTGCCCCTCTTTGTGGGCTGGAGGTGAGGGTGATTGAAATATAGTTTCTGAGCAGTCTGGCAGAGGTAGCGTGCATGTGCTCTTTCCAGCTGGAACCTCTGTGTTTATTTGCACAAATGTAGGGGCCTCTTCCTATTTTAGATCGTGCAACTTACAGTGTGTATTCTGTAAAATGACTTGGATAGTTGCAGCACAATCCCACTTTGTTAATTAAACCAGAGCTGTGTTTAATTCATTTTGACAGCATACTTCTTTCCCCTGTTATGTTTGTAGCAGCAGGAATCCTACTTGCTGGCTAATAGTTCCACAGAAACGTGCAATTACAGAAATTGCCTATCAGTCTTCATGTCTCTTGCTGTGTCCAACACAGTGAAAGCAGTGAAACTTATCTGACCAGATGTGAACTGAGTGTGTGCCACGGAGGCTTTCCTGTCCCTCCAGGCAGTCACAGGCAGCACAAATTTGTGTGGTAGGAAGGGGACAGTAGCACAGCCACAGATGTTCTTACGGCTGTCAGATTGCTCAGTCGTGCCTAGAAATAAGTACTATTCTCTCTGATCCCTGGGGCTAACTCCTAGAGTAGACTTAACTAGTTACATAACAGAACAAGTGGAAAAGGGAGTAGGTGTATGGTGTGAATCCATGGTGATGCACAGATTCTTTGTTAGGGTAAGAAAAAATCATGTTTCCTTTCAGTTATCAGCTAACTGTGGGAACAGTAAGTGGAGAGAATAATGTAGGTGAAACTGGACTCTGTCGGATTGTGTCCATCGTGACCCATTAGAGAAAGATATAAACAATAACATCTGGATTTGTAACAGAGAGTAAGAAAAGAAGCATTGTTTGGGGCAGAAGGAAAGTCAATGGTTTCCCTCCATCCACATCTCAGCTTTCTGTTGCTTTCATCACCATAGCACTAGGATGGTCTTTGAACAATGGTCCATAAGAACATTCAAAATTCTAGAAAAAAAGGTTTGAAAGTCCTAATTTTGTTGGTTATACACAACATTTAACCTGCAGCAGAAAATATAATACAAATATTCATTAGATGCCGCTGCATCCCTGGAAAACAGGAAAGGGTTGTCTCCTCTATTTTGCAGACACAATAAACAACAGCAAATATTAACGTACATGTATAAACCTACTGCATCTATAACAAAAGCTAAAACACATTGCAACATTCCTCAATGTAACCATCTTCTTCCTTTTAATGCATTTACCAGTTAAAAAAGAATGAAGAAATTCAAGCTAATAAAACGTAAGGAATTATTCATGTAGGATACCTGCAACCTTGTACAGCTAGTCTCTCTAGAAACTGAATGGAGACGGCTAGGATGAGCTGCCCACTAAAGGAAACTCTCTCTCCTCTCATCTTCTGAATCCAGGTGGCCAATTGCACAAGGCTCATAACCAGTTCGAAGTAGACGCCCATGTGAGAACAACATTAAATTCTTGAGGTTACACAAGGAGCTGAGGCTAGAGGGCAACCCAGATCCTGGAGAGGGGAGGAGGCTGTAGACTCCAGCATTGGCCTTCCACGTCCAATTCCCATCCCACAGTGAAGCAGACAGACTCTTGGTACAAACGACCTCCCTCCTTCTAGGACCAGTCCTCTTGCTCCTGATCTCCTTGGGTCTCCTGTTGTGTGGCATGTACTTTATGGCTCTTGTTCACGCAAGTACGCTATATGGCTCAGGTTGGCAGGAAGACTGATTACCCTGGGATTGTTTAAGAAATTATGCTAAAATTAGCCGGGAATCTCCCTTCAGGGTGAGATTTGGTGGTTTTAAGGTGTTTTTTTTGCTTGTTTGTTTGTTTGATTTTTTTTTTTAAGACTTCTGATTTTAACTAAAATCTATTTTTAATAGTGTTTGAGTCCCTGACAACATGAGAGTTAAGCACCCAGATACCTTTAAATATGTGGCTCCTAATCTGTACTGAATATGCATTACCACCTTAGGCGAAACAAGACACTTGAAGGTTTAATGTTTGATCTAGGCCCTCAGCAGACATTTATCAGAGCTTGGCAGGTGCCCATACATTTAAGGATTTTCCTAGTTTATAACAAATGATCTTCATTGTTTTCCCTCTTGAAAGAGTTGAACTGAGGAATATTCCCCTAGTTACTTCGCCTTCTCCTCTGCCTCCTGCACTGTTTGTGTGTGCTTGTCCGTCTTAGTAAGCAAAGAGAGCCGGGACGTCGCCGCCGACGTAAAAGCACAACCCTTTGTTTCTTTCAGTGTACAATGACTTGCTCAGTGCCTTGGAAATCTATTTCCATGACAGCCTCCTTGAATGGCGTATTTGCCATTTCCAGTTTACTCTGCGTGTGTTTGCGTATGCTCGTGTGAGTGTGCGTGTGCGCCGGTGGGCGGGCGTGCCCGGAGAACAATTCCCATTGATGAGAGAGGAGGGGAGGAGGTATTTGTGAGATGTTATGAAAGGCTGAGGAGGAAACAGTGCAGGTAGCTGCCAGAGTGAATTAATTATTAATGTTTATAGTCTGAAAGTTTTTAGAAGCCCAGCTGTTCAGGGTGTGTGTGTGTGTGTGTGTGTGTGTAAATATAAAGGTTAATGACTCACACTCTGTTTAGTCAATGAATGAGTAAAAGTGCCCAGGCTTCAAGCAACAACTAGCAGACATGCCTGAGAATATCCACCCTAGTAATCATCACCCAGAATCCGTAAACAGTGAAATTTCACTTGCTTGGGACTTTCTGGCAGCCCTGCTATTATCACTGCTCTTTAGTGAGTCCCTTATGAAGGCACATTGTTGTGTCGTTTTTTTTTACAAAAGTATCCTGCATGTTTACAGGTGAATGATAACACCAAAGACAGCAGACAGCTTTATTCCAGGAGAAGCCATGAGGCTGGTTTGCAATGCTAGGAGCCTGGTGTTCCCAGAAATGACCTGTATTTAAGGAAACAGTTGCACAACTAGCCAACAACCAGCTTGGCATGAAAACTCATTTTGTCTTCATCTCGAAATACCTTATGGAAAAATTTCATATGGAAAAAAACTCCTTCCAAACCCAAACAAGCAGAGAGAGAGAAACAATTAAAAAATTAAGAAACCTGCATTAAGACTCTATAGTCAAGCAAAAAAAAGTGAAATCTGATTTTTTTTTTTTTGGTATAATTTATTTGAAAAGAAGAAAAAAAGAAAAACAACAAAAAGAAACCTTTGTTCCATTTTTACCCCTTCTTCAGGACTAACTGCTTTTGTTAACAGCACAGAAGGCCTAGGTCCTGCTCTTTTCCCCACTTAAGTGGATTTGCATCTGGACCTCCAGCCCCACGAGCAGTGTGTCTGAATGCTCTGAAATAAATTATGTGAGGCTGGAGCTTTCCTCATCTGTGTGGGATCCTGAAACAAGCACTGATCCTGGTATTTGAAAACATGCATAAAGACGTCTGAAATACCCAGGAGTTTATTCTCTCTGTGCCAATACAAGTATTTAAGCATGTTCTCTCTATTGAGAGGCAGGGGTTCACATCTTTTCAGATGGGGTAAGAAATCGAACCTCAGATTCCCACATCTTTGGTGGCTGAAAATGTGATGTTAGATTTTTTTTCTTCTATGCTATTTTTGTGATCAATGCTTACGTCTATCCTTTCTTTTCCATTACCTCATTGTTGTTTTTAATTACCTTACTTGGAAACAAATGAAAAGTTTCATTTGATCTAAGGTTTTGACTTTTTTTTTTCTTTTCTTTTTTACTTGATCATTTCAACAAGTCAAATAGGATGTTTTTACTTGTTCATCTCATGGCATTCCCCAGCTTTTGCTCTCAAAAACTTGGCTGCACCTGTTATATTTGCTTTGCCTAAAACTGCAGCAAACCAGGGCCTATTGCTGGCCAGGGCATGTGGTCCCTGACTGTGCACAGGAAATAACCTGACCACATGGAGCAACATCACACCTTCAGAAGTGGCTGCAGAAAGGGGACAGAAAGGACTCATCCTCAAAGCACTGAGGCCCTGACTTAGAGAAAAAGCATAAGCCATACTACCAGAATTTCAGTAATTCTTCAATGCTTTTTATGACTCTGTAGAATTTTTGGATTTATATATATATATAGAGAGAGAGATTTTTAGTAGTAGTCAGCAAATTCCACAGTTAAGTTTAGGTTTCTTTCTTCTCTGTCACTTTGCCAAGTTTAATCAGTGGTTAAAGCTGAAACATGTACACTCCTGGTGTGAAAGGTTCATGCATAAGGAACTGGGGCAGGGGGAATTTTAGCTACTGCTCCAGCAAACACAGCCACATGCTCTCCTGGGCCTGGAAAATAAGGAAAGTACAGACAGGTCTGCCTCTGAGAAGAGCCACTAGCACTGAGGGCGTAGAAACTAAGCACAGCCAGCTTGTGTAGAAATGATTAGCATCCAAGATTTGCCAGATACTGGTTACTGTTCAGAGGAGGATTAGGTACGGTTGCACCCCCACAAGGCTAGAAGTTGGAGGGCTCTATGTTCCTACCTAATTACATTACAGGCTGCAGCTCCCAAATGTGGCTAATTAGGCTGCTGAAGTCCAGGTAGCCAATTTCTGTGCTGTGTATGCATGTAATATACACAACATCTGCAAGGTCATCTTCTACTATCCTCACTTTAGGACTCTCACCTTCAAGGGTAAGGTTGGCAGGCCAAGCACCAGTGAAGATGAAGTCTTCATCAGTGCCCTTCTAGAAAGACAATGTTCGACCTTAGCTCATGTGTGTCTGTGTGTGTTTGTAGAGATGGGAGAGCAGTCACCACAATAAATGTGACAATAAATACCCACTATGCCATAATCTAGGGTGGTTGAGAGGAGTTTGTTGAGAGCTAGAGAACAGTAATGGGGGACAAAAGCTTGACATTAAGTGGAGGAACACAGCATTCCTCACCTAGATGGTTTTCTTGAAAGCCACTTTCCACACAGAACAGCCCTGACATGTCAAAGCTGGGTTGTAGAAATGTACCAGATATCATTACACAAGTGTTAAAAACCTGAGCAATGCAGTGTCAAGCATCCACCATGCACAGGTGAAACCTGCTGAGCCCACACTCAGAGGTTTCACAGTGGAGCGCAGCAGTCCCTTGGAAAAAGGGAGGTGCCTTACACTCTGTATGGTCATAAATACCAGCTTCTGTCCTCACAATTTATCAAGGAAAACTCAAATGGCCTTGGGGAAATTTCTTCAATATTCTTGACCAGGTAGATTGTGTGTAGGGGTGTTCAGGGGCCTGGGGAGCCTGCCCTATCCATACATTAGAGGTATTTGCAAAGTGATGCCTAGGTACCTGAAAAGGCACGAAGTACCTTCAGTTTTCACAGCAGTGCAACTCCCTCCTCAAGTTGCTTTGTGTTATGATTACGCATACTGTTTACGAGGCTGTTAGCAGAAGCAAATTAAAATTATAACAGACCCACCTTCATCAACACCTAACCACCTCCAGACGACTGGTGGTGTGAGCCATGGGTGCTTGTTGGTCTGTAATTCCTTGACACTCAGCAGATGCTTTCTCTCCTCCCACCCATTCCTCTCAGGGCACTTTCCACTTGAAAAGCATCATATGTCTGGGGCAGAATTTTACCATCCCTGCTGCCGAGCCCTGTCTTGGCAGCAGATAGTCATCAGATCAGCCCTGCTGCCAGCTGCACAGTGGCCTGTTTTTCCATACAGTCCCCTCTAACCGTACGGCCAAGAACTCACATATCCCAGCAGTTTTCCCTAAATTCCTACTTAGCCATCTACAAAGCAAAAATAATTAAAAAGTCATTTGTCACTTTCGTCACTGAAGCATGTAAAAATTAAAATGTCCATCGACACACATGGCTCTGATCAAAAATGAAGGAGGTAGCTGGGAGACTGTACTTTATACAAATGGTAGTTAACACTTGTTAATAAAGTGTAACAGATTCCTGGGACTAGGTTTGGGATAGTAATTCTGAGGTATACGAGAAAGGATAGAAACACGAGGCAGTATATTAAAATCAGCTTCTGTACCAAATAATATGATGGCGGTAAATGCTGAATCTCTCTTTTAAAAATATCATAAGGGATGTTCCCGAGACCGAAACCAGAGAAACCAGTTCTTCAATAACAAGTAAATTAATTGAAGCAGCAACCAAAATTAGAATTATAAAATGCTGTGATGAATGTGACATAACAGGGGCAAATAAGCACAGCCTCTACCAAAACAAAATGATTGTGAGAGTCTCAGCACAAAAGC
Source organism: Anser cygnoides (assembly GCF_040182565.1). NCBI lineage: Eukaryota > Metazoa > Chordata > Aves > Anseriformes > Anatidae > Anser > Anser cygnoides. The sequence goes on along the minus strand of NC_089873.1, from coordinate 149,310,513 downwards.
AGATTACAAGAGATGGGACAGACAAAACAAGACAAAAAAAATGTATGAAAAATTGATGCTTGACCAATTTGGATCCTTTTACTTTTTGTTGAAATGCCTGGAGCCCCTGGTAGACAGGAGATCCAAGCAAACATCCATAGATGTGCGATCTTAAACTTTGACACTCTCCATCCTGGGTATGAGCCCTGACTCTACATCTCTGACAATTTTGAGTTGTATCTACCTCCCTGTTTCACACACACACACACAAATACACTTCTTTTTGTCACAATTTCATGTGACCATAATGCACTCAAAAAGGTTGCCACTGAATGCCTTTGCAGAAAGGCAAAACATTTTAATTAAAAGTTGAATTTCAAAATAAAAACATTTTGTTGAAAAACTCCTAACTATCCTTAATACAAAAGTGTGTAGTCTTGGCATTTGAACTGCCTTTATTAAAGCCTGTCACAGAAGATTTGTAAGTGTAGCTATGTATGACAAATGTACGACGCTATCTATTTTGGATTAAACAGAGCTTCTAGGGATTGCTGGAATCTAAAGTGACTGTCAGCACTCAGGAAAAAAAATTGTTTTCACCACCCAAACTGTAATGAAAATCTCTGCTCAGAATGTAATGCTGGTAATAGAAATCAAACAATGCTAAGATAGACAAGAAGATGAAGAAGAATATGGTTATGTAAACTGAGAGTATGCCAAATTATGGTAGTCACATCTAATAACAAAGCAAAACAAAACAAAACCCAAACTGGAGTTTCACAGCAATAGTCTAATAACTTGAGGCTTATGCAGAAACCTCCGCATTGCGAGAGCGAATGATAATTCATACTAGGAGGGAGACAAGTAAAGGGAACTATGAGACAGAGATAAAATATTGGGAATTTACACAGACAGAGAATATAAATTGGGAGCTTCCTTTTGTGGGTCTCATAATAGGAGAGAAAGGGGGTGGTCTGTGAAATTGGGAAGAAACGTGTTTAAACATGGTTTAAAGGAAATGCTCTTTATGCAACATATAATTATCTATTAGGACTAATTGCCAGAAGATATGGAGACTAAGAGCTTAGCAGGATTTGAAAAATGGTTCAACTTTTATATAGATAATGAGAACATTCATAGTTAATTAGATGGCACAAAAAACGTACAGAATATAACCATGATGTGTTAACGGTGTAAAAGAACTACCAGATAGTGGAGGTTATGTAGATATTTTCCCCCATGGCTACATTATTCTGTGCTTGTTCAGTCTGGGTTTTCTTTCTCCATTTTCTGAAGCATTTGTTGTCAGACACAAGGTAACAAACCAGTCCGTGGATCAATGCTGTATTCTCAAATGATAATTCATGTGCCACAAAGAGAGTAAGGCTAAAAGAATTGTATTCCATCAATTCTAGGACCTGAAACTCTATCTGGGAAAGAAGAAAACCTGTATAAAAATGATATTTTGCACACTGCAGAGTGCTCGGGGAGTTTGGTTCCCTGGGCTTCTTTCCAGCCCACAAACCTTGGTCTCTTCTCTGTGAAACCAGGGAAGGAGAAGACTGATGCTTTCCTGCACCTCATCTCACAGGTCTGGCACATCTGGGGTCTGCCTATAGCCCTTACCTGGAACCCGGGGTTCGGAAGAAGTCCCTGATCTGGTAATTGAGACATAGTCTCAGAGGTGTAATGAATCATTTAACAAGAATGAGAATTTTCCTTTCATATCTCAGTCTGGTCCACAGTGAGATATGAGTTTCTCCACTTCTATAGTACAGGCTTCTTTTACTTTTTCAGGGAAATGTAACTGTAGAGAAGACAGAAGACTTTATTATTATTATTATTATTATTATTATTCATTGACCTCAGTTGTACAAAATGTACAGCAATTTTATCATCCAAGAAATGTTGCTATTATCACAGTACTAACCTACTTTCCAACAGCATGGGTGTGCTGGGAGTAAGGGCAGGATGCTCCCCAGCATGACAGAAGAATTCAAGTCTTTGAAAAAAGGCTGGATTTTTTTTTAGAGAGAGTGAGAAAAATGAAAATAAAAATGGTAAAATGACTATTCTTGCTAAGCTTTCTTACATGCAGTATTGTCAAGTGGATTATAGTAAATGTCTAAGTAGACTGTATGACTTCCATGGGTCATTCTATGCATCTTAGAGAAGGATGGAAGATCACAGAATAATTGAAATGATTAGGTATGGCACTCTATAGGCTATTTTACCAGAATTTTGGCCTCCCATGATTTTAGGATCATTCTTAGAAGGTTATGTAGAATGTGAAAAATTTACTGTGTAGTTTCTGAGAAACTCTTCTTGTTTAATGTTTCATATGTCTTCTGTGCTTAGTTATGGAGGTAGTAACAGAGAGCACTATATTCTGAAAATCTTTGAAAAAGATAATTTGTATACCAAAGTTCTTAAGTCAAATGATTTTTTTAATAAATCTTTTATCTTAAAACTTACACTGTCAAGGTAATGTTGACAGCATATGCTTGACCTTAAAATTACTTGAATTCTTGCAATAACTTTAAGAAATGTATGTTCATGGCGTGTATCTCATAAACTTTTTTGCAATAAATAAACCATGTTGATCACAAATGTCAATGTGGGATCATTTTTAGTTTAGTGATAGTTTAGTTTAGAGGGATTGGATACAATATTATATTATTATTATTACAATATTATTATTACAATATTATAAATAACACAATTCAATATTATTATTACAATATTATAAATAACACAATTCAAAACACGGATACACAGATTAAGAAACACATAAAACTAGCATAAAATGACTTAGTTAAAACAGTTTTTCATATAGTGAAAACTCACTGATACCTGCATATACTATGAAACTGCACATACATGAAACATAGATGTTGCTGTGTATATTAAGGCTTAAAATCTGCAAATGAAAATATAACATCTTTTGAATAACTGAAGAGTAACCATGTTTCTCTGCATATGTCCACAATAATATAAAATAGTACAAAACTTGACTTTTCTTCACTGGGTACATCTAATTGACAAGCTTGTTTTTCTGCTGCTTTCTTAAAAGAACAATTGAAAATTTGGGACATGACTGTATGAAAATTCATGGTTATTTTTACAAATTTGTGCTTTCAGCTGAAATCCAATGTGCCATAATATAAAATATATCAGAGATTTAGTTTTCTTGTTTACATGTTTTCAACAACTTCTATTGTGTGCTTGTGCAATTTACATGTTTCTGGTAAACAACAACATGTTTTGTAACAGGCAAAGATTTGAATACCAGCCCTGTCTAACAGGAACAGGATACAGAGACATTTTTATGATTAAATTACAAAGGATAGGGTTGAGTAATCTCAAATCCCCTCATTTTCAGTTAGGAGCAAATAAAATGGGGCCAGATGTAAATAAGCACCTGTGACCAGAAGCTGTGCTTTCTGAGAAAAAAGCAATTCAAACACATCCGAGCAGGAGCTCATTAAATGATACACATACCTAAAACCACAAGACCTTTTAAGGAGAAGCTTTTTACGAATGGATATCAAATGACTTCCTATGAGGAGGTGTGTGTGTGTGTGCGCGCGCGTGCAAACTAGACTAATTCTTGTATCAGTTCCCAAAGAATTCAACTGCAGCCTTTGGAGTAAAAACTGCCCAAGAGTTGTCCTGCCACTCAGCTGTAATCTTTCAAGTTGTTCTCTTGAGGTTAAATAAATTCTTTAAAATCTCCTTGAAAATGTTTTTGAAATTAAAAGAACAAAGTTTATACCGTCATCACCACTTGTGCTAAGATTCAAGCCATTTGCTTGTTACTACTATTGCTTGAGTTACAATTAACTTAAAGAAATCTCATCTGTGAGGAATTGACTGGTCGCACTGAATAAGGTATTGTTCACCATCAGGAAGGGAATCAGTTCTTATTTTAAAAATTGATTATTTTTTAAAATACATGTTTTTATTTTAGGTATTTAAAATGCTCTTATTTTAAAAATTGATTGTTTTTTAAAATACGTCTTTATTTTAGGTATTTAAAATGCTCTTTTAACCTCTATCTGTTAAACATATTTTTTTCAAATTCTTTTAACACCTCCTTTGTCTGTATACTCTATTCTCACCACTTGTCTTTACTATTCATTACCCAGATGTGGGGTGATGATCTTTCACTGAGCCTGGGGAATCTAAATGGAGGCGAAAAGAGCCAGAGGATAAGGGAGAGGGCAGCAGCAACTCAGCAGAGTGAGATTGTGTTTTACCATTAGACAAATCTGGCTGTGTTTGAACAGATTCTAAACCACAGGTTTAGAGATAGATGATAATTTCCCGTGTTCTCTTGAACCTCTTCATAAATGTCTGGCCATGTCAATATTAGTTATACAAGATGATTTTTTCTGTATAAGGTTCTCTGTTCTCATACACATGTAAATTTCAAGCTGTTTCTTCATCCTCCCATGGGTTAAAATCTGACATACTTTTCAAATCTGGCTACCTTACTTTGTCTCCTACGGAGGCAAGAAACGAGGACTCCACAAGTGTCTCTCCTGGTGAAAACCGGTCCTTCCTCCGAAAGAAAGCTTTATCGGCTGATCAGGTAACGTACAACTTGCCAGGTTGCTGCAGATGTTTGAGGTTACCCGTAATCATGCAGTTATATCAGGGCAGCTGGCCCTGGCCCTGCTGTGCGGTGCCAGCTGCGTGCCTCTGCCTTGCCCCTAGGCAAGGAGCGCTGCGGGCAAGGGGCTGCCTGGCAGCTGTGGTCTGTGAGAGCAAGAAGGCAAAGTTCACCTGGAAACTGCCAAGTTATCCTTCAGCGATGTCTCTGTTTCCATCCCGTTTGGCACCTGTGTGCATACGGCATGTTATTTTTTAATTTGACAGAAAATATGCTTGTTCTCAGGGTGCTATGCATTTTGCAGTGCCGGATGTCTTCATTTTTCTTCAACCATAGTTTTGTGTAGCTCAGTTCTGCTGGTACTGCTGGCAAAGGTGATGGTGATAAACATTAGGTTGTTCATGAAAGCACAGTGAGAGGTAATTCAGGATATGGCATTTTCTAGTAGGTTGAAGGGAGGTAGCTATCTCCTTATATGACTCTTTTTTATTACTGTACATATTGTGTAAACACAAACTCTTTTATGTCTAGTTACTTTGTTCATCATGTGGCTGCTCTCTTCATATACTTACACAATTTCTTAATTAAAAATTGCAAAATCTTTACAGTTTCTTCTCCCTGGTCTTGTCTCAAAATTAACCTGATGAAAGGAAATGCTGCTATGCCAGCTGTGTGTTTTACAAGGACTTGAATAACCGAGGTGGCTCTGCTGCACACTCCCTGCAAACTTACTAAAGAAAAGCAGGTTGAAAAATGCATTTGCCTGTGAATTTTTTTTCCATTTGCCATGGAAACTCTATTTTGCTAGCTGGTTCAAGCACCCAGTGCTGATATTTGGAACTCACAGGATGGTTTTATCTTAGAATAAGTAGCTCATTATGGATCATGAATTTCTTTGGTACAATCTTCATATATATAACAACAACAACAAAATCAAAGTTCCGTTCTGCTAAACACTGTAAAACTTAGCAGGAGTCAGCTTCCATTTTCAGGAATTCAGACATGCCCTTTCGGTTAGTACTTTTCCCCGAAAACCATCCATTTGCCCAAAAAAGCAGTGCCTGAAGGCGACACACACTACTGCATTTCTTTACCTCCTGGCATTGTAGTCACTTTCTGACTGTCTCAAACCCAGCTGCAAAATAAATCAGTACTACCAGATCCTGTTTCTGCAAGCAAGTCCCTGGGAAACCTACCAGTTCACATAGCTCAGGTTTTGCTCTTGCCTCGTTGGGCATTATCTTAGTGTTACAGCTGTCCCTGACCAAAGGAATGTTTAATTGCTGCTTCAGTATGCATTGACCGAAGGATGTTTAGTGTACACATTACCTTTAAGCACACCTATGACTGATGGTAACTTCTAGCGTCTTTCAGCTGGACTTCTCAAGTCTGTTCTGCCCCAGTGCACAAGGTGCTGTGCATTAGTCCATACCATAGGAGCTGCCCTTCACTTTGGACCACCAGATCTGGAAGATCTCTCATATGCATGTGTTGTGGGAAGGGAGCAGCTCTGACGTAAGGTTGTAGCCTGGGAAAAATATATTTGAGGTTCTATCTGTGTCTGGTATGATCATCCAGCTGACCGTGGAAGAGGTAGACCTCTTTTTGGATAGAAGATAAGCTGTGCATAAATTCATGGGACTGGGCCTTTGTGGTGGGGAAGGTGGGAATCAAATGCTGAAATCAAATCAGATTGTAAGCCTGCATGATAGACTCTTGTACTTCATTTCAGTATGTCACCAGACATACTAAATAGGTTAACACTTGCTTTTTGCCACCCTGGTTAGTAATGTTTCATTTTTGCCCTGAACTGTAAAGAAAAGTTATCCTCAAAGATGCCAGATTGATAATGAAGTCTAAATGCACATACAAAGGGAACCACATTTATCTTCTTAGTACGTATGTTACAGAAGAGATGAGGTGCACCCGTAGGTACCTCACCACTACTCCTGCACCCCTCTGTAGGAATTCTTCCCGTGAGCTGGTGGGTGGCTGATCAATCAGCTTTCATTCTCACCTATGGCAGAAAATTTCCCACACGTACTTAAACCCGGTGTAACCTTTGCCAAAGACAATGAAAAGGATTTGATTTCAGGCCTGGTGGAGGCCTGTTTTTTACCAGCTGGTTTAATAAAACACATTACACATCCCTACAAAGTTTGCCCAACATATCTTTTGGCCATTCCTTCAACAGCAATACAACTAAAGATGTCCTTGGCTTATAGAGGGCCAGAATTAAGGACCTATGCCTTCTTACCCCTTACAAGTACTCCTCTTGGAGTTGAGCATCTGAACGTCCCTAAGCACAGCTAGGCTTTAAATGCAGAATTACGTGCACAGCAAATGGTGTGCAAATTAAAAAATAAAATTTTAAAAACAAATCCTAGAGAAGATCTTTGGCTGTTTCAACTGCAAAATGAGTTCCTCAAAAGACAGTTCTAGATGTGGGCTCTTGTTTTAAGTAAATAATGCAAAATATAGAATTATATTCCAACTATTTGTTATATTCCAATTATATTCTGACTATTCCAGCATTATATGTTGGCTGGAGCTCTGTCCCTAGTTCACCAGGCTAACATTAGACTGTGAAGTATCATTTCTGTTTTCATCGACTAGGTTAACTATTAGCAATCATATTTTCATGGTTGAACTTTCCCAGAAATACACATTTATGTTTTGTGCAACTACTCACTTATGAAAATACCACCAAGAGGTGTTAATTGTATGTGTTTCTCTCTCACACCCGGGGGTGCCAGTTTGCTAGGTACCACCAGGCTGAGCCGAGAGTAGGTTCAGTAGCAGAAACCTTCCCTTTAAAGACTGTCAGGTCTAACAGATTTCAGCTCCAAGAGCCTGATCACACATCCTCTGCTGACTGCAGCAACGCCACAGTGGAAATGCTTGGCGATCCCCATTGCCTCAGCTGATCTGCTTGTGCTAGCACTCTTTACCCTGTTTCAGCTTTAACCTGGCTCATTTGGACGGATCTGGGTCAGAGACTGACTATCCATGTAGCTCAGCAAGCAGGTCTATGGAACAGTAATCTCAACAACAGTAAACTGTCTGGCACCGACAGACCTCAAAGGTGGGCTTTTTACCTCTTTCCCCTGCAGTTAACAGAGAGGAGAATGCCACCTGATCCTCGAAGGTTTGTTTGTTTGTTTGTTTTCTCTTTTTTTTTTTTTTTTTAATGTTTTTTTCCTCTGAGTCCTCTTCAGCACAAGAAATACATCTGGCAATGTAGTGGCAACATGGGCTAGGGAACTGACGTACGAATTTGTATAGGAAAGAATATGAAAGGAAATATTCAGCCTGAGAATATGGAGGGTTTATTTTTTCAGGCATTACTGAGATTATCTAACTATGGAGGAGGACTGTTTCCATGCTTCCCTGAAATTCTTTTCTGAAGCTCATTGAGCTTCTGATTCATTCATTTTGTGCAAAGCAGAGTGATTTCAGACTTTAAAAGCCTGTATCTTTATTACTGTGGGTGTACTTTTCCCTTTCTTTTTTGTTGCTGGGTAAAAAGAATGATTTCTTTAATTTATCTTTTAGTTCAGAACTCATTATGCACACATATTAACCACTATTTCATAACTTTTAACAGACAAAGCTTTATCTTCTGAGGCGTGCAAATGTCTTAACAAAAGTATCTTTACTTTTTTTTTTTAGGAGCTGTCACTGACATTCTGCTGCTTGGGGATCGGTGACAGAGGGATCCAGATTTCTTCCCTCTTGACCATCAGAAGGGCATACCTACATAAAGACCAACTGAAGCTTCCTTGGGAGAAGCTGGCAGCTCAGGCATAGTGGGGAGAGCAAAGTGCCTGGGAAGTAGGGAAGAAAAGGAAAAGTAAGTGGTTCCTCAAAGCAGTGTCTCCCACCCAGGTCCTGCTGCAGTACCACAGAAGGTGAGCAGGCAGGGGGTAGCACTGGCCTTCTGTACTGGGAATTAACTGGTATGTCAGTACAGGATTTCACAGAAGGCAGCTGGTTAACAGATGCAGAGCATGTTTTTTGCATCCAAACAAATCACAGCAAGGTGAAAGAGAGGTGTAGCTGGGGAAACTGAGGCATCAGCATACACATTTTTCCATTGCATGAAGCAATGATTTGTCCAAAATCACACTGGGCCAAGATCTGTTGTCACTTATCAAACTGAAGTTACAATACGAAAATAGCACTGCTAAATGGCATTATCATCTCTCTTCATTCAAAATATTCTAATGAGAAGTGTGAAAATGTTTCACTTGCACATCAGGTGTGTGGTCTGTAGGTAGCCATGCTAGGACAAAAGCCACCCTTCTGAGGTGGGAAGAGGCTGCTCACCCCTCACATCCACCAGCACGAACTTGTCTTACCTTTTCAACACCATTGAAGCATGATGCCACCGAAGCTTTCTGCCAATAAATATCCCCAGGATAAAGCTGCTTACAAGTCCCTGCCATTCGTGAAATTCTCTAAATATTCGCTGTCATGTGCAATATTTCAAAGGCATAAAAGTAAGAGAATGTGTGCTATTTTACAAGGGTGAGCTAAACACATTTCTGTTGCCCTGTGCTTGAGATGAAAAGAAAACAGGCAATTAAATAAGGAAGTCTGGGGCCCATTTTATGGCATTGTATGTGACCGCAGAAGGGAGGGTGGTAATTGCCACTGGTGTGTGATATCCTTTAGCAACCTGACTCAGAGACTATCTCTGCATTCTAGAATGCTGGCATTTTATAAAGCCTGCAGGCATATCAGTCTTCAATACGAGAGCTCACCCCATTAAAGCATTTAAAATTAATTTCAATCCAGGGAATTCAATTCTTGCCTTTAAGCCTTTATGAACAAGTTTAAAGCTGCCATGTACCATAAATTCATGGTGGTCTACAGTGTTGGTTTTTTTAATATAAGCTGAACAAAGCATAGCAATCACATGGGGGACTCAGCAAGGCCCAGTTGGAGTGTACAGATAATACACCCAGAGAAGAGCTCTTTCTGCCTTTTATAATGGCTGCTGTATGTATAATGTCTACAGAAAAAAATGTCACTGTGATAACTATTCTCCCTTAAATCAGGCGTGCAACAAGGAAAAGATTTATTCATAAAGCAAGCAGGTACCCTGTCCCAACATTATAATATAGGTGCAGTTTGCCATGCTAAAATTTGTCCTGTTCTGCTACAAAATATGGGGAATTCTGCGGCTGCTTCACTTCACACACTACTTCACATTAAAATGTACAATTGCCCCATTCAACCTGTAATGTTCGTAGCTTTGAAGATGAAATAACACAGACCTTCAGCTCTTGCCTGCTTCACCTCTCAGTCCCAAGACATTGTGCTGACCATGGCTAACATGCAGACAATACCTCACTAACCAGGCTTTGTTTTCCAGGCTGTTCTGGATTTCTTCCTGTTCGGCCTCTCTTTTCTCCTACAGTAAGGTAACATTGATTCCCACCTCCTCTGTCCAAGACTCTGCCCTTCACTACCTGTTACGTTTCAAGCAAGCACTGTATGCTGCCGCCAGTGCGATTTCACCCCCAAAACATGCCATCATCTGAGGAGACAGTGCTGAGTCCCCTCCCTGGAGCCAGCACATCGACACTGCCACTTGTTGTGCTGTGCCCCTGCGGTGCTGTTGTGCTCTTTGGCAGAGGTGCCCTGCTACAACCTCACTGGCAGCAATCTGATTGCACTGGCAGGTCTCCGGCTGAAGCACCGATAGCTCATGGGATGCTGCTCACCGCCCCATTGGGTTTGCTGATCCAGCTCCCAGCAAGCTTACATGCCAACCCTGAAAAGTGAAATGACCCAAGCTAACTGCCCTCCCAACACCGTGCTAAAAATAGTGGTGGTGGTTTTTAAATAGGATAACTTCTTTGATCCTAGAAAGAAGTAGCTGAGATGGAAGAAGAAGAAGACATCTCTTAAACCTGCTTCCCTTCTGCTCATTTATTTTCCGTTCTGTGATTCTGTTGGTATTTACACATTGACTCCAGTCATAATTAAATTGCAAGCTCCTTAGGGCAGAGACTAGCCTTCTGTTCTGTGTTAATTAACAGATTATTTTTTTTAACAAGACCTCTATGATCGGACTTCTGAGTGATACAAAAATCAACGTCTTATATTTTTCAGGTTCAGGGCAGTTGTCACACAGAGAAGATTGTCAGCTGGTTTAGAATGATAATACATGCACATGAGTTCAATGCTGATGCTAAAATGATAAACAGTTATAAATCAGTGGATGCTAAAACTCAAATTATCATATTAAGGATTTTGAGTCAGTACTCTACTGTGATAAACAGTCCCATCTCTCCATGCTTTATTTCAGGCCGTCTGCACAGTCAGTAAAGGAACAATGCATTGATTTACTCCCAGTTCATATTTTCAATGTCTTCTGGAGTGGTTAGGGTTGGAAACATATTTATTTTCCTAAGTTAAAGCTTGGATTTCTGGGGGATTCCAGTGGGCTGCTAACTTGGTAATGGCTGCCAGGAGCAGCTACTGACCAAGAGACTTCTGGCTCCAGTCTCTGGGTCAGTTAGAAAACAGTAAATATTGTCCAACATTTTACAAAAGAACTACAAGAATGCTTCTAAAGGAAAAAAAAATCAAGTATATTTCATATTTTCTGTGTGAAACTAAAATTGGTTGATTCTGAACACTGGAAATGTTTCTGTTCTTTAACTGGTTAGTCAGAAAAAGCAAAAGAAGGAAACGCTCTGTGAAAATTTTCATTTCAAAGTCAGTTTTTCATTATAGCTTTTACATCCTCTGTATTTGTGACAAATAGAAACCACATGGGGATTTAAGTTATTGTTTGTGTAAAGTGTCAGAGAAAGAAATTTAGAACTTTTTCCAGGCATCAGAAAATGTTAGGAGTTCACAAACTGTCACCAGTCTCATTAATCACCCCGGACTTTTAAGTATGTAATTCTAACCATGCTAAACAATTAAATCAAAGTTAAGGCCAAAGCTTGCCTCTGAATATGCATACACAATATCCATTTAAGTCAATGTGAGGACAAAATTTAGCTCTTAAACCTTTTAACTGATAAAGTCCTAAAATAGCTTTATAGGCAAGAATTTCCTGGCAAGAGTCGAGTTTTGTAAATCTAAAAGCATGCAATCATATTTCAATGTAAAATAGCATATAAATATCAAACCAGATCTTGAATTGTAGCCAAATGCAACACTATATCAAGCATGGCTCAGAAGTGCTATGTAGAAAATTAATGCTTTGTCAAGTTTGTGTGTCGGTACATAACAAACACGGAAATTTGCACATACATATGTATCATTGCACAGAACTGGAAGCTTCCGCAGTCCTTTTTGACTCAGTTACAAGCTCTTTTGTTAAAAAGAATATAGCATTTAGCCCTTAAAGTCAGAGCAGAAGTAGAGATTATTTCAGGAAGAGTTTTAAGGCCAGGCTGAGATAAACTTAGCACCGTTGCATAGTGCTGTATCCCTCCAGCAGCCACGCTCAGCTCAGTCAGTGGCTTCCTTTAAGAGCGAAGTAAAGTACTCCTGAGTGTGAGCAGCACAGAAATTTTGATAAAAGCCTTTTAAGCCACTCACTTGGGAAAATCAAAAGCCAGTGAGAAATTTTGACATGTCAGAAAGTAAAATACAATTAATCTTTTTCAGAAGTTCCTGTTTGGCTATTACAGATCTGCCTATGCAGATCCATCCTTATTTAACATTGTATGCACTACAATTTTTCATTTCCTCTCCTAAACCTGATGTTTAATGTTATCCCTTGCTGGAGCACCACCCTGGAGGAAGCTGCAGTTCAGCAGTAGAGTAAGTGATTTCCTTGTAGATGAGATTTGAAGACAAGTGCTTAGTGACTGATGCAATGGAGAAAGCAGAAGCTGTGCTGGGATGCAGCTCGGAGGATGATGTTGTCATAGTGATAAATCAAAACCATCTCCGCAGCAACATTATGAACAGATGTTAGTGGCTCTTACTGAGGCCAGAGAAGAGGACTTTGAAGCAGTCAGGGTAACCAGAGCCCAGATTACTGCTTTAGCTGTATGAATGGAAAACAGCAGAAGGTACAAGACCAAAGAGGAATAAACTCCAAGGCTAAAGGGAGTGACGATGGTACAGTAGCTACAGATAAGTAAGCTTTCTTTCCTTGACACAGGTTTTCTGGGTATACGTTCACTGTGTGTGCATCTGTAAGATCAAGGAAAATCAAATTTTCTGTCTACTTCAGTGATACCCGTGATGCCCTCAGCTCCACGATTAAGATTCCCAGAGAGACAAGGAGACAAAGACAAGAGAAGAGACATTGGTGGAGTCTGGCTAGAAATGTGAGGCATAGCTGAAGAGACCTGAAGATATGCCTTCAACTCTGATCCCTGATGAACCCCTTCAACTTGGCTACTTGAGCTGGGTGCTGACCTGCCTCAGTTCACCCCCCAGGTGAATTAAAGCTAGTGACAGCCACCCGGCATCACCCAGCAGTGTTTCTAGGGTGGTGTCACAGATGGAGGTAGTCTATCCCAAACCCCTGCTTAAAGAAGAACCAGTGTTTTGTTCAGTCAGGATCTGAATATTTCCATGGATGGATTGTCTCCACAACCTCACTGGCCTCCTATTCTGTTGTTTGACCACCCTCACGGTGAAAATATTTCTCTTGTATCAAGTGGGGAATTTCCAGTGTTGCAGCTTGTGCCCACCACATCTTTTCCTCCCACCTCACCTCACTGGGAAGAGTGTGGCTGCTTTTGCTCTTCACCCTCTGAAGCAGCTAAAAGCAGCAGTAAGGTCTCCACCTTCTCCTCATAAGGATGTGCAAATCCAGTTCTTGGAAGTGGCAGGCCAGAGGCTGCGTCTAATCACTTCAGCCACCCCCAGCTATGCCAACCCCACTCCTGAATCAGAGCCCATAAAGCTGTCAGTGGGGAAATAGTATCTTGTTGCATCTTGTTGTTCACTGAAACAGGCCTTCCTGTGAGTTCTCCATGTAAACTAATAGTTTTTTGTAACAGGAAAAAAAATATAAATGACAAAAAAACACAAGCCTTGTATCTATGATCTAGTCCTTATTCCAGATACAACAGCTGTCAAGACACATATTACAGAAAAACTGCTAGCCTTTCCATGAAATGGAAGAAAAATGACATGCTCATTCCTATAATTCCTGCAGTTTGGTTTCTAGAAGCAGCAGAATGGCAAAATTGTCTTTCAGTGAAAAGTAACTTAAAATAGAATTTAATTTGCAAATGTCTTACCTGTTTCTCCTGGAACATTTTGAATTTTTGCACCAATTATTCTGTGACAAAATCTAATCCTGAGGTATTTTTTCACTGTACTGAGATAGGAAAGAAATTCCAACATTCAGTCTTTTTCTTAATGCACTTTTTCTTGCAGAGAGGTTTTTTGGCATTTCTGTTTCCAAATAACAGTATGCAGCAACACACCAAGAGCCCTAAAACACATAAAAAGACATGCTGGTTCTTTCTTATTTATTTTCCCAGGTAAATGAATTCTTCTTAACAAAGTCATATCCTCTTGAACAGACCTCCATCAAACACAATGGTTGTTGGAGAAGACAGTTGCATTGTCTTCTTCAGACAATGCCTATTGTTATAATCAATATTCAGAAACATAACTTTCTAGAGCAAATTGAGTTAATTTTATGGAAGAAATTAGAGTTCCTCCATATTGATTAGTAAGTCAGTTACCTTGGAAATTTGTCTGCCAACTGACCTCATTTCTAATACCAAGGCATGGAGGCCTTGCTACATCTTTCACCAGTGCTTATTTAAGAATGGCTTAATTCTGTCAGCTCCACTGAGGCTTTCTTGTCTTACCCCAGTGAGAGTGAGGAAAAAAATGAAAGAAACAGGTTTATTGAGTCTGAATGCTTATGCAAACAATGTAAGCACAGATGAAGATTCATACAATTTATTATTATATATATACACAGAACATACATAGAAATGTTGGTTTTAAATGACTAAGGTAAACTTGCATTTCAGTAGAGTCCAGATTTTTTTTAAATGTATTTTTTATAATATGCAGTTTTATCATTTTATATATTTTAAGAAGACCTTTCAGAAGGTCTAATAATTAAAGAAGCTATAATCCCCTGCATTCTTGTCCCAGTCAACTCACACATCCCTCCCACTTATGACTTGGGACATTCAAAGGTTTGTCATTGTTATGCAGACACGTTATGGTCTACAGCTACTGATTTTCTCTACTGTTTTAAACACACGCAAAACTTTCTGAGAAGGACACTTTCTGGTGACATGCTCAGTTACATCCCTGTAATCGCTATTCCCTCCAAATTCAGTTTTGTGCTCGGGTAACAGTTGGACTTGATGATGTTGAGGTCTTTTGCAACCTAAATGATTCTATGATCAAACAGTTGTCTCTGATGGCAAAGTTTTAAGAGCTCTTACAATCCCCACCTTTGGCTGCTCATGCTCCCTCAGTAGTGCTGAAGCAACAGTTTGCCACTGCATGATACATCACTGAAAGAATCCAAATTTTTTTGTTTTGTTTTTGTTTTCTTTTAAATGCAGTTGTGTTTTTTATTATTATTATTGTTATTATTTAATTTACTTTTTTTTTGCTGTTTGTTTGAAGCCAGTATGGTGTCTGGCACATCTCTACAAAGAGTTAAACCAGCACAACTGAGGAAGCAATCAATTGTAGCTATGGGGCAGGAATAAGCAGCAATTGCAGGAACCTCTTAAATCAGCTGCCACCTGAAAAAAGTTCTTGTAACTCCATCATTGTGTGATGTGCTGGGGGAGTAGAAGAGTATTTTTATGAATATAACTGCAGTGATTCATGTGTTTGGTGTTCTGGAATGTGTTGAGCATATGGTATTGCAGGCTTTATGTAAGTGACCTTGCAAGTTTGTATTTTTAAATCTATTATGGAACAACTAATGAATAGGTTCTGATTTCTCCTTCCCACTGATGCAAATCTTGAGTTTCTGATAAGTACACTGCCTGGGACAGACCCCACAGCTTGTACTCGAGGACAAGCATTTCTTCCATCCCGATGAAATAAGGTGTTCTCTGCAACAAGATCTCTTGGGAGATTTTTGCTCCTGGCACATGCTACCTCGGGTTTTTCTGTGGGAAGAAATGATGTGAGCCATGATAGCAATGAAGAGACATGCTGTGTACAAAGTCTTATCATTTTTCAGGAGCACAAATAAGCTAGAAATCATTCTACTGTTCCTGTTCCCTGACAAAAATATAAGGCTGTGACTGTACTAGTGAGCAACATGCTGCCAGGGAACATTTCTGGGCCCAAAAGCTCCTCCATCTCTGGTGCTGGTGGACATTTCCATGGCAGGATTTTGGCCTGGCATCCTGTGGATGCTGTATTGAAGAAAAGAACATGGTTAGGAGTTTTTCATCTGCTTGTTGATCACCTCCATAAAAAGCTGGTACCTACACACCAAGGCCAGATGAATCCTTCTTCCAAGTTTTGTAGTTTAATGCAAACACCCAGCATGTCATGGCACAAACTGTTTTTCTTACTTTAGACCATCAAGACCCTAGCAGCATATTGTAGGCAAATGCATTTCCTCCGTATTGTGCTGAAATTCCTGTGCTAGGCATTTAATGACTGCACACTGTGTTTAGCTGGCTTGTAAAGAGTGACCTAAACGTGTGATAACTATATATATTTTTTTCAACTGTAAGTAGTTAATTCTAAATATTGGATCAAATAGTCTTGAAGCCTTTTAAGTGAAAGGTGTCAATTAGTAATTTGTGGAGTTCTGGACTGCCTTTGGTGACACATATGGTCTGTAAGGTCTCAGATGCAGAAATTGATCAGAATAGCTCTTCCAAAATAATTATTCCTCTGAGCTATTCTGCAGGCACTAATCCAAAATGTAAATTAGCATGTTCCAGAAAAATTACTCTCCTTATAATGCAGGGTAAATATCCTAAAAGTAAATTTCTATTCCAAATTAGACTACCTATACGGAGGAGTCACTGTAGAATATAGGAGTAGCATAAAAATACATAGACTGTGTTAAGATTTTGATTACTCATATAATCCTGATGTCAGTAATTTTACTAAAAATTGCTGTATTCCTACATTCCTAAAGGCATTTAGTACATGCGCAGTTGTTTCTGGCACATCTATAAAGCTAGATGATTATGTCAGACATTTTTGTCCCATATTAAAAAAAAAAAAAAAAAGAGAGTGAGTTCCCAGGTTTGCAAACTTCCTGTGGAGATAAGGACTATTTTATAGTTTTAGTACAGCAAATCCAATGCAATGAACAAGTTTACTTACCTGAAGGATAAATCAGCTAAGGTCCCATTTAGATGAACAATTATTTGTCTGGCAGAGTGAGTTCACGTTGTGAGTCCCCATCCTTATGCTCTCCCATTTTACAGCTGCAGAGTGATCTAGGCTGAGAAGCTGATAACCCAGAAAAACACCTAGAAAAAAAGTATATATTTCTAATCTGTATTAATATCTTGTTCCACATTGGGGTCTTTATTTGGCACCACACAGTTGTGCTGCACATGTCAAATGAATGGAAAAGAATGGCAAGCTTGCAATACACATCCCTTTTTACTGTGATTTCCTTAGAACCTTCCATTGCCTTATCTAAACATAGAAAACTTTCTGCTGTTAAAAGCTGTAACTAATAATTTCAAGAGCAAAAGCCAGTGTGTGTGTGGGTACCCAGTCGCAGCCATTCAGCCCAAAGGCAGTTTGTGAAAGATCATATTCCCTCCCCAGCTTTCAGTATCTATATTAATTAGCACTGTGTTTTTTATTTTTGCCTATAGATACGATGTTGACTCTTCAGTATTTTAGATTCTTTTCTTTTCCCAGTGGCCTCCAAGAGTTTGGTTCAGGTCTCTACAAGTAACATGGCCTGCTCAAAATTATTCTGCAACACCACAGTTCTAATTATTTGCATGCAAAATTAAAATGCAAGAGAATAATTATGCCAAAAATGTTCTCTTGTCTAGACAAAGCCTTGTAAGGGTGGCAGGACTGGGGAAGGCTCCCCTGTTTCTCTCCAGGAAATCCTGCACGCTTTCCATGCAGAACAAGCACCCTGAGGTCAATGCCTCTGGGCCATGTCAGACCTGCTGAGTATCAGTGCACATGCACCAAGACTGTTAGGTTTTGATAGCATCAGGCTGACTACTCATAAGGTACTGACTGCATACTACATGTAACAAGACTAACATGTCCTGCCTGTGCTGGCTTTACTTCATACCTGACTTTTGCATGAAAAATGACCACTGTTTAAAAAGAGTCTTCTTCCACCAGAACAAAAATTCTGAGTGGTAAAAGGCACCTGGTCTAGAAATCCATGGATATATCAGGCCAGGCCTCACAGTAAATTTAATCATAGGAGAAACCTTTTAGATAGAATAGTCAAATGTAGAAAAAAAAAATGTCTTCTTGAAGGCATCCTGCTAATTAAGGAGTTGAAATTCAGGCAACTACAACCTTAGGAAATGTTTCATGAATGTTGGTGCACATCTTTGTGCATGTGCCAGACTTTTGAATGTATAGCTTTTCCACTGCCAGGGATATGAATGTGAAAATGTCTAATAAGTAAACCCTGAGCCAAGCAGAAATGAGAGAGCCAAAAAATCTGGCTAACCCAAAACACTTTTTGATATTTCTCTTAAGAAGGCATCTACAAAGCACTATATTTTAGGACCAAGGCTTTTTACTGTTACTGAAGTGTTAGCAGGAATAGTTCAGTAAAAAGCTGGGGCTAATAAATCCAAATGAAAAATTGTTACCGAGCAGACACAGAAGCCAAATTAAAAATAGGACTATCACCACTTTATTAAGAGCCATATTTTTTAAAGTGCCTGCAGGGTATTGCTTCTCATATTTTCGCCCCAAGACCAAATCTTGGTTCTGCCTGCAGTTATCCCAAGACAAGTACGCACCAAATACAGCCAGCTTTATTTTAATATGCACACGTACCCTGAACAGCAGAAATTGTACATGCCATATCTTGTGAAATATATTCTGTCCACAAGCTTAAGCAGTCTTCACAGGAATGCAAGTACAGGCTGTGCAGTTACTTCCATGACTGAGTATGAGACACCATGAACTGGGTCAAGTGATGGGTGGCAGGGGTCCAGGGTGCTGGAGTCATGTGCCTGATGTGCACGCATGTGTCTGTGTGGTGGGGGCACCTCAGGGCACTGCAGATCACATGCTGGGAGGGAGAGAGAGGAATGAAGGCTGTCCTGCCGGTCTGCTGGTCTGCAAGATCCCTCGTGGAGGCACGATGATAACTGGGTAACTAAATAACTGGCTCCTTACCAGGTGAGGGATGCCAAACACCAGCTGTAGCCTGAAGTAGGAGAGTAACCATGGCACTCTGTGTATGCATCGTGTTGGCTTGCCCAGGCAAGAGAGCACTGATGTACAAACACAAGGCTGACAGTTCCTGACCTTTAAATCATGCCCTCTGTTCCTTCTCTGTGCTTAAGGAGGGATTTTTTGATGGGAAAAGACAACCTTCCAGCCACATGCTCCTTGAGAGCACGGACTTTGTAACAGCTGCCTAAAAGTGAGGAAAAGGTATTGCAATTATCTAACAGAGAGGAGCTGGTTCTTAAGATAATAAGATCTAAAATTAAATCTCCCTTTCTCATATGAAGACGAGATGTCTGTTAGTGGCAGCAGAGAAAAGGCCTGAGACTGTATTTGGGACCCAAAAATTTCCTGGAAAGATGCTAGGGCTGGATGACAGGGATACTTCAGTGGTCTTGTTTATCTGATGGCTATCTGACCCATTTCTTACAGTGTGAAGTGTATCTTAGTGCTGTTTCCTACTTGCTGTGTCTTTCATTGTCACACTTCCACAAAGCTGGCTAACATTAAGCATGGTAGAAACTTCTTACTATGAGAGGAGTCACAGGAAGGCACTATTACAAATTGGGCTTGGTATAAGACAGGATTTAGGGATCAGAATCCCCAAGAGTGGAATGTATAGGACCAAAACTGCAATTTTAGATTCCAATTTCAGTACTGTCTTGACTTGCAAGCTCCGTGGTGGGAACCGTGGGCATTTCCTGATCACTCTTTGTGAGCACTTTGGTTCTCACAGGTCTGATTGAAATCTAGCTGCTCAGCTTTACTGCACGCAATTACCCTGGGGATCCTAATCTATCAGACATTATCAGAGCACACTTACAACACCCACTGGATTGGACTCCTCAAGTAATGTTATTGTTTCTACTTCTTAAAAAAAAAAAACAAAAAACTGGATGAAGTAACACTCCTCTTTCATAATTCAGTGGTCAAAGCATCCACTCAGGAAATAGAAAACTCAGTGCAGTGCCCTCAGACCAACATCTGACTGTGTCATTCTCTATCAGCTTCTCTCCTGCACCAGTTAAAGCTATGACACGCTAAAGAAAAGATTTCAGCTGTAGTGAGGAATGAGATGGAGATACATACTTATGATATTGCATCTTAGTGAACACAGCACTGAGCTGAGAGCATGGAGTCCTTTGTTTCTGTTTCCAGCACAATTTCTGTATGTCACCTGATGGCTATTTTATTTAAAACACAAAACAAAACCTATGAAAGGGACTGTAATGCAGATGCTCTCTGCTGTGCCATCAATGATAAGCTGCAGAGTAGTTCTTTTGTCTGTATTACATGCTTGGTCTCTGGCCCTGCCATTTCTGTGATAGCCCCTTCTTCACTATTCACTGCAAGATGCATGAAAGGTAGATGACAGCCTCCATGGAGAACAATAGCAACAATCTCTGAAAAAAGTAAAATAATTTGGGAGCCTCACAACTTGACTTAGTGACCTGAGAAAGAGTAGAGCATGTTCTCACCCCCAGCTCACACACACACTTGGTAAGCTTGAAGCACAAGTGACTGGTGGAAAGGATTAGGGAAGGAGCTGGCCTGGAGAAGCGATTGCAGT